>NC_134398.1:94884470-94955994 GCF_050003625.1 Haematobia irritans
TATGCACACTCCAAACAATGATATAGTAAAAAACAAAGATATATATATATATATATATATATATATATATATATATATATATATATATATATATATATATATATATATATATATATATATACATATATATATATATATATATATATAAAGGGTGATTTGTTAAGAGCTTGATCACTTTTTTTTAAAAAAAAAACGCATAAAATTTGCAAAATCTCATCGGTTCTTTATTTGAAACGTTAGATTGGTCCATGACATTTACTTTTTGAAGATAATTTCATTTAAATGTTGACCGCGGCTGCGTCTTAGGTGGTCCATTCGGAAAGTCCAATTTTGGGCAACTTTTTCGAGCATTTCGGCCGGAATAGCCCGAATTTCTTCGGAAATGTTGTCTTCCAAAGCTGGAATAGTTGCTGGCTTATTTCTGTAGACTTTAGACTTGACGTAGCCCCACAAAAAATAGTCTAAAGGCGTCAAATCGCATGATCTTGGTGGCCAACTTACCGGTCCATTTCTTGAGATGAATTGTTCTCCGAAGTTTTCCCTCAAAATGGCCATAGAATCGCGAGCTGTGTGGCATGTAGCGCCATCTTGTTGAAACCACATGTCAACCAAGTTCAGTTCTTCCATTTTTGGCAACAAAAAGTTTGTTAGCATCGAACGATAGCGATCGCCATTCACCGTAACGTTGCGTCCAACAGCATCTTTGAAAAAATACGGTCCAATGATTCCACCAGCGTACAAACCACACCAAACAGTGCATTTTTCGGGATGCATGGGCAGTTCTTGAACGGCTTCTGGTTGCTCTTCACTCCAAATGCGGCAATTTTGCTTATTTACGTAGCCATTCAACCAGAAATGAGCCTCATCGCTGAACAAAATTTGTCGATAAAAAGCGGATTTTCTGCCAACTTTTCTAGGGCCCATTCACTGAAAATTCGACGTTGTGGCAGATCGTTCGGCTTCAGTTCTTGCACGAGCTGTATTTTATACGGTTTTACACCAAGATCTTTGCGTAAAATCTTCCATGTGGTCGAATAACACAAACCCAATTGCTGCGAACGGCGACGAATCGACATTTCACGGTCTTCAGCAACACTCTCAGAAACAGACGCAATATTCTCTTCTGTACGCACTGTGGTTGGTTTAATGTCCAATAAAGTAAACTGAGTGCGAAACTTGGTCACAATCGCATTAATTGTTTGCTCACTTGGTCGATTATGTAGACCATAAATCGGACGTAAAGCGCGAAACACATTTCGAACCGAACACTGATTTTGGTAATAAAATTCAATGATTTGCAAGCGTTGCTCGTTAGTAAGTCTATTCATGATGAAATTGTCAAAGCATACTGAGCATCTTTCTCTTTGACACCATGTCTGAAATCCCACGTGATCTGTCAAATACTAATGCATGAAAATCCTAACCTCAAAAGAATCACCCTTTATATATATATATATATATATATATATATATATATATATATATATATATATATATATTATATATATATATATATATATATATATATATATATATATATATATTATATATATATATATATATATATATATATATATATATATATATATATATATATATATATATATATATATATAATATATATATATATATATATATATATATTATAGTAGTAGCAAATAAATTAAAGCACCATCGTGATTTACAGTTTTTGTCGTAAAATTGGTACTGTACTCAGTGTTTTTATTTATTTTCGCAGGGTGATTCGTGTACATACAGTCAGGTTTGATATATATATATATATATATATATATATATATATATATATATATATATATATATATATATATATATATATATATATATTATATATATATATATATATATATATATATATATATATATATATATATATATATATATATATATATATATATATATATATATATATATATATATATATATATATATATATATTATATATATATATATATATATATATATATATATATATATATATATATATATATATATATATATATATATATATATATATATATATATATATATATAATATATATATATATATATATATATATATAATACATACATTGAGTCTTTTTACGTAAATGGTACAATCAAAGGTTAACAGGAAATTCTTAAGACTATAATGTATTGTCTTAATTATACATAGAGTATTATACAACATCAGGTTTAATTTACGTTTCATTTCTATATATTTCAGATATGCTGGACATTGTCGGTAATTTGATGGATGGCCAAATTGTTTGCAGTTTACACAATATGGACTATTATTCTTTCGTTGAATGAATTCATATTGACCAGGTTCGTGAGATTTATCACATTTAACGCAAGCTCGATTTTTTGTACAGTTATTACACAGAAAAAAAAGTGTCTCGTAAATTTAAGAAGATTTTTACAATAATTTATTACAAGAATTTTCCAGAATTTTAGTTCATTTTTCGTATCTTCAACGAAAATTAACTACTCGAAAGGAAATTTTACAAATTCTAAGTAGCAATCGTTTAGTTCATGGCCTACAAAATAGTTAAAAATTCGTTTGGCATGCTATAAAACTACTTGTGAAATGTAAAGTATTTTCTAAATAATAAGTGCAATTTACTATAACATTTTTTTGTATGAGAAAATAATTTTTTACGAAAAATGAACTTGAAAGTGGATAGCAATTTCTTACTGACAATGCCTATAGTTAATAATTGTTGGTAAAAAATTACCCAATGAAATATTTTTAGTTCACATGTAATTAAATTTATAGATATTTTTGTCAAAAATGGTAGATAACATTTCATGAAAATTTTGCAAACTTTAAGTTAAACGTTTCATCGTTCATAAACTGGTGTGCCTTTACGAATATTATTCTTAGAGTAAATTGTCAGCAGATGCGATGAACTAATGCATAGTACAGAGATCTTTATCGGCATAGTAGAATGTGATTAATGTAAAGATGATGTTACTTGAGTTTTGTTGTGTATACATGAGCGTGGGGTTGTTTTTATTTTTGTTCATTTAGTGGTTTGAGTGTGTGTGTGTTTGTTATTCGCGGATCGTTTATTTGGCTGGATGAGGTGTTGTTTTCAATAAAGGCACATGTGTTTTTGTTGTTGTAGGAATGTTTTGGCTTTGCTTGGTTTTGTTTGGCATGCTTCAGTTGTATAGTTGGCGTTGGCGTGGGCTGTTGCATCTTTTAAGTAGGTATGCAACAAGGGAGTAAAAGGCATGGAATATTTTGGATTTGTGAGACATATATTGGTGTTTGTTTATTAAACCTTTTAAATGAAAGTTATTAATATTTTATCGGTAGTTTAGAAAAAAGTTATTACGAATATTTAGGAAAATATGTTGAAATTGAAAGTGTATTGAAATTTTTATTATTCTATGTAAAAAATTAATATTCAATTCCAGATGAATTTGGAAAATTTTTGTTATATCTCAGCGTATAGTTTATTCATAAATTGGTAAGTATTTTTTTAATATGACTTTCTTTTAAAAAGAATTTTTTTTTATGTATATTATTATTTGTTAATTAATTTTTTTTGGAAACCTGTTTAATGTTTTTCTTTGTTGTAAAAGCAATATTTAATTTCAGAGCAACTCCAGATGGATTCGAACAAATTTAAAAAAAAAAGAATTGGTAAGTTTTCTTTTAAAAATTGGCTTTCTTTCAACAAGAAAATTTACGTTTTTAGGACCTTTTTATAATCAAAATTACAGGTTTTTAATACCTTATTTTAGTATTTCTTTAATTAAATTTTTTGGAAACTAACGTAATATTTTTAATGTAAAAATAAATATTTAATTTCAGAATAACCCCTTAAAATTTGGACAAATTTTTAGTACTCCTTTGCCTGTAATTTAATAGTAAATTGGTAAGGATTCTTTAACTTTCTTTTAACCCTGGACAGCCATCCTTATTTTTTGTACATTAACGTCATCCTTCGTCATTTTGACTACGGCTGATTTCAAGACGATATAATTTTCATCGTGAGCGAAAAAGTGAACCAAACTTGAATTTATTTTCTTATTTAATTTGGTTTGAAGTAGTATAAAACAAAAATTCATAAAACGGTCGAATTAGTATAACTTAAATTTACCATTTCCCAATAGACTAAAATGCATTTTAAATCGAAAATGAAATTACGTGTCGTCATTTTGATGACTGTCTAGGAATATCAAGAATATTTGGTTTTTTATGCATATTATTATTTTTTTCATTAGATTTTTTGAAAAAATATGTTTTCATAATAATAATAATTTTATTTAATATTTAATTTCAGAGTAACCCAAATAAATTTGGACAACTTTTTATATTTCCCCTCAGCGTACAATTTAATAGAGAATTGGTAAGTTTTATATTAAAACTTTGGCTTTCTTTCAACTAGAATATTTATTTTATTATATCTTTCACATCGATAACAACACAGTTTTATGAGTTTATTTAGAATACTTCATTATTTCTCTAATTGTTTCAGGTACAAATTTTATGAGATACGTTTTCCAAAGAAAAGTTGAATTCCTTACACCATTTGATAAAATGCCCCAAATATGGTAAGTTACAAGCTAAAATGAAGAATTAAAAATTATATTTCATTACATGGTGTTAATTTTTAACAATGTTCATTATTGTTTCCATTTTTTCCAGCAAGATATGTGAAAAAATTACCTACGATGAATAAAAAAGGATAAGTCAAAATGTCCAAACAGCGGGTTCAAATGAACTACTCTCTTTTCCATGTGGTCATAATTTTTATTCACAAAAAACATTGTATTAAGAACTTTCATCATAAGTTTTTATAATAAAGTACTTTTGCTTAAAGATAGTTTAATTTTAATGTATGAAAATTCTCATAATAGTAAAACGGTTTGTTGTTCCTTTAATTATTTAATTTCTCTATACTGTGGAATGATTGATTTAAAAATAGTCTAGTCGTCGACGTTTTAAAGAGACTGTTAACCAATTTTTATTATCGGGTTTCCCACAAAATAAGCAAGTAAACCAAAAAAATACTGACTTTCTAACTTGGTAGGGGTATATAAATCTTATGGTGTTGTAAAAATGAACTAAACTACAATGTTATAGATGAACTAAAATTTAAGAAAATTATAAACTAGACAAGTTGAAAAAAATCTTAAGGGCTAAATCATGGTCAATATTACTACAGTTTAGTTCATTTTGCAATGGAAAAGGGTTCACTGTTTTTTCAGTGTAGAAACGTGTCCCCATTGCTGACAACGCCAACATTGCAAAACCATTCTATTTGCTTTTGGGGACTCGGATGTTATTTTTTGCTTTTGTATATATTTTATATGCGATACGTCAGAGATTGATTTACCTGGGACTAAATGGATCAAGAACAGACCGGTATCGTAATTGTTTTTCCTGGAGTGATTTGTTGTAAATTTTGCTACATTTTGGACTGTGTTAGGGGCCCAAATATCTAAAAACCTCTTCAATTTCTCTAAGTCGGTATCATGTAGAAGGCCTCTTAGTACCACACTAACTTTACGAAATTCTTTAGGGGTGTAAGTGTATGCTACAAACTTTCCGTCTCTTAAAATTTCCATCATTTCAGCGTGCACTAAGGGATCTTGTATGTATAGTTTGTTTGTGATTCTGTATATTATATTTTTTTCATCTAAGTCGTTAATCATACGTCCGATATTAATGTTATATAAGAATATCGGTGGGCAAAATTTGTTTGGTTTCTAGTTTCTTCCTTGGGGACCTGATGGGAAGTGCTTTCCTGTTGGGGAATATTTGTTTGTTTTTCAATATCTAGTATTCCTAATATAACATAGCATATTTGTTTTGTGAAGCTATGGGTGTGTTTTCATTAATACTAGGTTTACCAAGTTCAGCCAAATCAATTATATAGTCTCCTTTGCGATTTCTTTTATTGCTTCTATATATCTGGAATCCTTCGTCGTCCATTTCAGAACATGAGAAAGAATGCATGGAGGTGTCAAATGCGTCTGAATGTGCTGTTGAGACCTCATCAAATTCGATCTGAGTTGAACTATTGCAGCTGATTTTGGCTTGTTTGGAGCAAGATGGTTTTTGATATGCGACCGATTGTTTAAATTCTTCATTTGCGTCAAGTATAATTTCATTAGATAAAATGATGGGTATATTTTGGGGCTTTTTAAGTGATGATTTTTCGGTTAAATTTTCAGATTTATGTTTCTCCGTTTCACTTGGTGTGCTGTGCTTTGATAAGATTTTCGATTAGTTTCATCAGCGAAGACAGCATGTCTTAAGGACGCACCGATGTCTTTTCTCACAGGCAAGGAATCGTGAATCTTGGTTGAAGTAACTGGATTGTGCTGGTCCGCTGTAGCTCTGTCTGGGGACTTCTTTGGTTCTTGACTTGCATAGGATTTCATTTGGAGAAATTGAAATAAATTCCTAACAAATGATTAAAATCAGAAATTTTTCTTTTATTTTTTTTATTTGAAAATTGTACGTCTGTTCTGACAGAAAATTCAAATTTTTTCTACAACAACGATTAAAGAAAAAAACCAACAATAACAAACCCAAACGAATAAATAAAATATTTTTTAAATTAAAATTTTATTACAGTAAAGGTGGGTATTAAGATCGAGTTTAGCCGCTAAAAACGTCATTTTTCACGATTACTTTTCTTTAATAATCCATTTTAAGGAATACAAACTTTGTGAAAATTTGCTTTGGGCTTTTCCCCATCAAGTTATAATAAAATTTGCAACAAATATGTATAATTTTATGCATTTTTCTTACTAATTTAGTTTTCACTTTAGCGATTTTAGCGGCTAAACTCGAACTTAATACTCACCTTAATACTGGAAGCTGGGCGAAGTGTATAAATGCAAACGTACATTTCTAAGATTTTTTTGAAATTAATTTCCCAATTCCGACAATAAACATTTCCTAATATATATTGTGTAATACGATGACAAAAATCTCTGATTATTTATACCATTTTTTAGTTTTTTTTTTAATATTTTGATCAAAGAGCAGAGCAAAGAGCATATTCCATCCTATCCATCAAGCGGTCTACAATACTACATCCAAGGGAAATACATATCCAATTTCAATTCCACTGCAAAATCTAGTTCCATTTATTTTTCCTTATATCCAAGTCAATACGAAATCCATTTGTTTACTCTAAACAAACACAAATACTTACATTTTTCTTACAATCTGCTTAATCGTCTTGGATTTGCTGAATTGCGTCGACATAAAAATTGAATTTTAAAGACATTTTTAACAGTCACGTTCAAAATGTAATTATTTGAATCAAAGATGTAGATTTGTAACTTTACATAATACATTATAAAATGCCGTTTCTTTGAAATTGTTTATGGTTAATTTAAAATAAAACATTTCAATGTATTTATTATTTTTACAAAATGTCTTAAACATAACTCACACCATTTACATTCTACTCACTTTTCAGCTTTTTCAGTATCCTTTGGGCGACGCCTCCTTGTATGTATAGTATCACGTCGCATGGAATGCGGTCGATTAACACCATGAAGTTTAAAGTACAATCCACACGCATTGCATACAATTTCTCCTCGTATACTCCTTCTCCAAATAGTCGTCGTTAATGTTCCACAATTTGAACACATCATATCCTTCTGAGATCCATTTCTCGAGGCAAATATTTTGTTACACTGCAAATAGGCAAAACAATGCATTAGAAGCCGCTTATGTAAGGGATTTCCCTTAAGTAGACCACATATATGTATATGAGTAATCAACAAATTTGGATAATTTTTCGGGAACCCGTTTTCAAAATAAAAAAAATCCCATGATGTAGCGATGATCTGAGAAACTATGTTCCCTTAAAACCTGTCACTTAGATATTTTATAATTCAGTTCTTGCGTGGCCAAGGTGACGTCCAAAAGTTCTTTTTGGTGACGACGCTTGGTACATCTCCCAATATAAACTCTATACGTATTATAAACTCTATTATCGACTCTCCTCTTGCATTAATATCACTACTTTCTCAAATACTATTATCAGAATTTGTATCACATCCCATAATTAGTTTTGTCTTTGTTTTCAGTGACTAAGGTCTTAACGGTACATGGAGGCATCACCCCAGCATGTAGACTACCTAATATTTGCATTTGGCTGTCTGTATACTGGCTAATTGATAAAGGAAGCAGAAATAAGTTTTTGACAATTATACATGCTCGATTTACATCTCTACCGGTATAGTGCAACAGTTTGAAACCCGGATTCTTAATTCACAGATTTTGTTCTGAATCATTTCAACGCCATTTAAATGATCTAGAGTTAGTCGCAAGTGAAATTCCTTGGCCACATCTTAAAACCAGAAGGCGTAGCTGTTGACCCGTCGAAGGTTCCGGCAATAGTGGAACGGAAAGAACCTAGAAATGTAAAGAAGTTGATATCCTTTATCCAAACGTGTTCCTGGTATCGCCGATTCATTAACCACTATGCAGAAATTGTCATGCCACTAACGAATTTAACAAAGAAATCTGCTGTTGGGAAATGGGAAAAGTTGGCACAAGATGCATTTGAGGAACTGAAGTGGCAGTGGACGGGGTCCCTTTTGCAATTCAAGATGATGCAAGTGCTTACGCTCTTAGGGCAGTTTTGCTCCAGGGGGAGGGACTGGACCAACTTCCAATTGAATATAGTAACGCTGAACGCAACTACTCCATAATCGAAACGGAAGCTCTGGTCATAGTATGGGCATGTAACAAATTTCGTGGCTACATTGAAGGTGCATCAGTGAAGCTATTAACAGATCACCAGCCATTGAAATGGTTGCTTAATATTGTCACCAAGTGGTAGATTCAGCACTATGATTTTGTTATAGAATATCTACCAGGGATAAACAACGCTACAGCGGATATGTTTTCCAGGCCACCATGTCCGGAGAAAAAACACGATAATCTGCATAATTGTATCTGTTCGTTTTTAATCGATATTCCGAACAAAAGTACATCACTGATACGCGAGGAGCAGTTAAAGGATGATTAATTGAAAAGCATAATCACCTCCATTTATCTGGATAATTGCATCTGCTCGTTTTTCATCGATATTCCGAACAAATTTACATCACAGATACGCGAGGAGCAGTTAAAGGACGATTAATTGAAAAGCATAATCGCCTAAATTCCTTTATATGAATAATTAGGAACTATATCCTTAACAATGGAATACTCTACTTTTATGCTGAAGATGATACTGATGCTGCTCAACTCGTTATTCCAGTCCATGAACGGTCTGACATGTGCGTGAATATAAATTGTAAATAGCTAAGATACAAACCGGACAGATTTAGCCCCACAACGAATGAGTTAGAGTTTAGCTAAGGCGGCCAAAAAATGGTTATATATATTTTGACTACTTATGACCCGTAATAAATTAACTATGCGATAAATTTGATACCATACCAATGGCCCAGGAGCGCATTTTCAGAAAATAAGGTCACATAGATCAAAAACACAATAACAATTGGGATATTGTAGAAATAAAACCGCACTAATCGGCCCTTAATTTTTATAAAATCGGGCCGCTCTACAATCCTGTCCATGATATTGTGGTATCAGGAGAAAGCCCGTAACAAGTACTTTATGGCTATATGGTCGCTCAACGGGGACTGCATTGCCATCAACTTCTCACTAAAAGCTGCATTCCCTAGAGGGAAGCCAAGGGGGGAAAAATCGACCACCATGGTGGTCTACGGAATTAAGTAATATGAGGAAATCCTGCATGAGGCTCTTTAACAAGGCAAAGTCCCTGAGGATTGGGACGCTTACAAGAAGAATCTGAGAAGATACAAGCGAGAACTGAGAAATGCTCAGCATAACTCTTGGAATGATAACTGCAGCAGTATTGAGAATACGTCCGAGGCTTCCAGACTACGGAAGGTTCTAGCATCCACCAACTCCGCTCCAGGTTTCATTAAAACATCGGAGGGCAATTGGACAACGTCCAGTGAGGAGACGCTGGAGGTACTTTTGGACACACATTTTCCTGGAAATCAGACGGTTGAACCAGGTTCTGGCGGTGCCACAGTGGCTCAGCGGTCGTTTCCTATCGAGGAAATTGTATCGGAATCTAGAATAAGATGGGCGTTAAATAGCTTTGGACCATTTAAATCCCCCGGACCTGATGGAATTACTCCGGCGGAGTTACAAACAGTGACTGACAAAATTATCCCCTGGTTGTCGGCGATATATAAAGGATGTATCAACTTATCATATATCCCAGAAAAGTGGAGGGAAACAAAAGACGTTTTCATACCTAAAGCGGGAAAAGCCTCTCACTCGAGGGCGAAGGATTTCCGACCAATCAGCTTATCCTCATTCCGACTTAAGACTCTGGAGAGGATGATAGATATTTATCTTAGAACTAGCATCGATTCAAGTTTGTTCTCGAAACGACAGCATGCATACTGCAGGTCTGCTGAGACCGCATTACATGAACTAGTCAGCTTTATTGAAAGCTCACTATCTGTCAAAGAATACACAATCGTGGCGTTTCTAGACATCGAAGGGGCGTTTACTAATGTCCAGCCGAGCTCGATATTAAATGGACTGACAACTCTGAATATTGATGACGATCTTCTAATGAAGAGACGTATTTCAGCCACACTAGGACAAGCAAACATACAAAGGTATGTGAACGGAGGCACTCCCCAAGGAGGAGTTCTATCACCTCTTCTTTGGAATGTTGCTATAAATAACCTTCTGGTTACCCTAGAAAAAGAAACGATAAAAGTGATGGCATACGCAGATGATGTGGCTCTAGCAGTCAGGGGAAAATTCCCATCCACAATCACAGATATTATTCAGAGGGCCCTCCGGATGACTGAGAAATGGGCGAAAGACAATGGTCTTGAGGTAAATCCTGCAAAGACAGAACTAGTCATGTACTGCAAAGATCGCAAAACTCCCACGGTTAGGCCCATTTCCTTAGGGGGTATTGAAATTCCCTTTGGTCAGTGTGCAAAATACCTTGGCGTTATTTTGGACAGGAAGCTGAACTTTAAGCTTAATATTGAAGAAAGGGCGAGAAAAGCAACGGTTGCTTTGTACTCGTGCAAAAAGGCAATAGGAAAAAAGTGGGGACTAAAACCAAAAATTGTGCATTGGCTATACATGGCAGTGGTTAGACCTATAATGCTATATGGTGTTGTAGTCTGGTGGTCGTCTGGTGATGGCAGTCTGGTGATGGCATACGCAGATGATGTGGCTCTAGCAGTCAGGGGAAAATTCCCATCCACAATCACAGATATTATTCAGAGGGCCCTCCGGATGACTGAGAAATGGGCGAAAGACAATGGTCTTGGGGTAAATCCTGCAAAGACAGAACTAGTCATGTACTGCAAAGATCGCAAAACTCCCACGGTTAGGCCCATTTCCTTAGGGGGTATTGAAATTCCCTTTGGTCAGTGCGCAAAATACCTTGGCGTTATTTTGGACAGGAAGCTGAACTTTACGCTTAATATTGAAGAAAGGGCGAGAAAAGCAACGGTTGCTTTGTACTCGTGCAAAAAGGCAATAGGAAAAAAGTGGGGACTAAAACCAAAAATTGTGCATTGGCTATACATGGCAGTGGTTAGACCTATAATGCTATATGGTGTTGTAGTCTGGTGGTCGGCACTTCACCAGCCAACAAGTTTAGACAAAGTTCAGCGCATGGAGTGTTTGTGTATCTCAGGCGCATTCAGCAAGACAGGAACAAATTCCCCTAATGTCGTGCTGCATCTATTGCCTTTAGACATTTTGGCCAAACAGTCAGCTGCAACAAAAATGTGGGCATTAATATATACTCAGACAGTCAACCTGCAATAAAATCCTTGGACTCTGTGTTCCTCAACTCGAAAACGGCCATCGACTGCCGCAAATCTCTCAATGAGATGGCTGAGCAGTACAATATTCACCTAATATGGGTGCCTTGCCATAGGAACATACCGGGGAACTGCGAAGCGGATGAGTTGGCAAGGCTAGGGACTACCTAACATATTCCAGGGGAACTGGAATCTGTTGGTATGCCCCTGGCTACCAGCAAGCTCATGCTGCGTGAGAAGGCTGTTATGATGACAAATGTTCGATGGGAGAATTGCAAGGGCTGTAACGACACCAAGCAAATATGGCCCCATTTAAACTTAAACCGCACACTAGATATGCTAGTGTTCTCGAGACGTCAGATATCACTCCTGATATCTGCTATAACGTGTCGCTGCCTGATAGGCGATTTTGCAAAAACTATTGGCGCGAAGTATAATGACTATTGTATGAGCTGTCATGATGCGGAGGAAAAGGAATTAATTAAACACTTCTTGTGTGAGTGTCCTGCATTTTGTGTAAAGCGCAAGCAACTTTTAGGGGCATATAGCTTCAGATTAACGTTAACTTAAGCAATCTGCTAATGTTTTTGGAACAATCTGGTTGGTTCAACAAACTAGAAGTGCCCATATGTAATAGGTACTTTTAGTTAATGTGGTATCACAATGGACTGAATAGTCTAAGTGAGCCTGAATCTTAATCGGGCTGCCACTTTAACCTAACCTAACCTGCCCTTCTCACTCTCCCTATTACAATGGCGTCCAAGAACACAAACTCCGACAACGTCCAAAGTAGTCACGTCGATTAGAGATTAGAGCGTAGAATCTTCGAAGGCCCAACGAACAATTGTCGAAGAGAATATGATTGCCAATAATTCCATAATTCCTCCAATTCTACCTTTAAATGAAAAAAGTCTCTCGGGCCAAAACAAACATATAAATGCTTCGATTCAAAATTCTTCTGATCAGTTAAACACAAATAACGTACAAAGTAACACAAATAACGTACTAATTTTACCCACCCTCATCTACTTGCAACACAGTGTTCTTTACCTAGTCAGCCAAGGCGATTTAAATTGCACAAGCCAAAGTGCACAAGAAAACTGGTGGTATTCGTATTTGCGTCAATTACAGCATTGATTTGAAATCGGGATATTGGCAAATAAAAATGTCAGAATAGGCTCAAAACTTCATTCACAGCGCCATTTGGGATTTATTTTCATAATAATGTCTTTTGGACTTAAAAATGCTCCGGCAAAATTTCAAAGATTAATTGATAAAGTCCAAACTAGTATCCATGAGATTACACGCACAGAAAAAACATGTTTGGACATGATTGCCGCATCAATTTAACCCAGCAAAAACTCATATTACCACACTGTTAGAAAAATATGTTTTTCATATGTTCCGATATAAACAAAATGTGTTTCGGGCACAATTTTGAAACACAATATATTTAAGTGCAAACATGTAATGTTCCTAAACTAACACTAAATGTTTGGGACATCTATGTTAATATGTTAGAATAAATTATGTTTGGGGCATGCATGTTTCATAAAAATCATATGTGTGAATGCAAACATATATAAATTTACAAATTTCGACTAAACATACATATGTTGTGATATTTTTTTCAGAGAGCGACAGAGAGAGAGTATAGAGAAAGAAATAGAGATGGAAACAGGGAGAGTTGACGAAAGATATCAACATAACACAGCAAAAGAATCAAAAGAGAACAATTTCTGTGAAACCGCTTGTATGTTGTTTCGGAAAACTGTTTTATGATCAGGCCAAAAATTTGATATGCTTAAGTCTAAATATTATTTAATTTGAATAAAGAGAATGGACATTCGGAACCAAGAGAATAGACATTTGAAAAACAAACAGCATATGTTTTCGCCTTGGGAGCAGCATTTTATGTATGTGTGAACATGTGTTTTGTTTATCATTTTGGCATTATGGGCACAATTTTTTTCTTGGTTCGTTAAAAGAAATCAGGGGTCTTCATAAAAATAACGAAAGGGCACTATACACTTTTTAGAGTTGGGACAGTAAAATAAAATAAGGAGGAAATAGTGAAAAATTACAAAGTAAAATGTATAAAAACAAAGTTTAGTTCCTCCTTATTAATAAGTAGTCCACGAGGAGTTGACGGACACCTTCAAATATAAAAGCGGGCATTAAGTTCGAGTTTTGCAGCTAAAACAATTTAAAAAGTTTATTTTCTTTAAAATGAATTATTAAAGAAAAATAAAAGGCATTTTATAACGATGTTGTTAAATGCTAGTAAACAACTGTTCACGCCTAAATAAATTTATGTTTATATTATAAAATTGTTTATGTATGTTTATACTCG
Organism: Haematobia irritans; assembly: GCF_050003625.1. NCBI lineage: Eukaryota > Metazoa > Arthropoda > Insecta > Diptera > Muscidae > Haematobia > Haematobia irritans. Next base: position 94,898,659 of record NC_134398.1, read on the forward strand.
ACTCCACGTTCTTCTTTTGTTAGAGTTTTTGAATTCCTTCCAACAGTTTTTGTTACAAAATTGTTATTTTTGCAATAAAAAAATAATATTTTATCCAAAAATCAGTCAATTTCGTTTATACCAAGCACTGTTACTGACTATAAATTTTTAATAACCCACATTTCGAAGTTTCATTATAAAAATTTAATATAGTATAAATATAAATGTGTAAATTAAAAACAAAAAAGTGTTCGGTCGGAGTAGGGATTGAACCCACGACCCTTTGCATGCAAGGCAGACATGCTAACCACTGCTCCACGTAGCAAACAAATGTATGTTTCTGTTAAATAATGTTATGTTTGCATGGGCTCGTGGGCGCTGCAAACTATGCTATATAAATGTAACTTATAACGATAATTATCTACTGGTGACTATAACTGCTACGTAGCCCAGTGGATAGTGTGTTGGCTTACAAACTGTATGGTCCTCGGTTCGATTCTCCGTGCAGGCGAAAGGTAAAATTTATAAAAGTGAATAATTTCTTCAACATTATTTGTATTACAGAAAAAGGTGCCAAGAACTAAAATATTTCGTGAAAGTGAAAATTACGAGTATGTTAGGGAATGAACACAATCGTCTTTGCGAAAAATTCTTCCAAGCATATAATATTTTTGGGCTCAATATGCTTCCAAACATATAATATGTTCACATAAAACAAACATATTAATGTTTCGGCAGTATCCAATAATATATGTGCTTCCTGCAAAATATGTTTGGAACATATGTTAAAGAAGCGATTTTTTTTGAGGGTGCAGGTATGAGTACAAGTATGCCTGCGCCAAATTAGGTAACAACTTCTTTGTACATATATCAGCAGTAATACTTTTACATGGGAATGACATTGGAGGAAAGTGTTTCGGTGCAAGCATACCAGCAGTCGAAAAATAAGTACTTCGTCGCAAGCATACCAGCTCTTTAAAAATAATAACTTTACCGTAAATATACTCAAAAAGAGCGAGCGTGTTGCTGCTCTCATATCTATTTATAGATTTTATTTCTCTCTCTCAAGTTAGTTTCGTATTCTCGGACCTTTTCTCCCTCTTTCTCTCCCTCTGTTTATACACCCTCAAAAAAAATCGCTTCTTTAACATATGTTCCAAACATATTTTGCAGGAAGCACATATATTATTGGATACTGCCGAAACATTAATATGTTTGTTTTATGTGAACATATTATATGTTTGGAAGCATTTTGAGCCCAAAAATGTTATATGCTTGGAAGAATTTTTCGTAAAGACGATTGTGCTCATTCCCTAACATACTCGTAATTTTCACCTCCACGAAATAGTTTAGTTCTTGGCACCTTTTTCTGTAATACAAATAATGTTGAAGAAATTATTCACTTTTATACATTTTTTAAATTTTACCTTTCGCCTGCACGGAAAATCGAACCGAGGACCATACAGTTTGTAAGCCAACACACTATCCACTGGGCTACGTAGCTGTCACCAGTAGATATTTATCGTTATAAGTTATATTTATATAGCATAGTTTGCAGCACCCACGATCCCATGCAAACATAACATTATTTAACAGAAACATACATTTGTTTGCCACGTGGAGCAGTGGTTAGCATGTCTGCCTTGTATGCAAAGGGTCGTGGGTTCAATCCCTGCTCCGACCGAACACTTTTTTTTTAATTTACACATTTATATTTATACTATATTAAATTTTTATAATGAAACTTCGAAATGTGCGTTATTAAAGATTTATATATAAACGAAATCGACTGATTTTTGGATAAAATATTATTTTTTTATTGCAAAAATAACAATTTTGTAACAAAAAACTGTTTTTGGTACAAAACTTTAAAATTTTGAAGGAATTCAAAAACTCTAACAAAAGAAGAACGTGGAGTCGAGTATAAACATACATAAATAATATAAACATAAATTTAGTTAGGCGTGAACAGTTTTTACTAGCATTTAACACCATCGCTCTAAAATGCCTTCTATATTTCTTTAATAATTCATTTTAAAGAAAATAAACTTTTTAAATTGTTTTAGCTGCAAAACTCGAACTTAATGCCCGCTTTTATATTTGAAGGTGTACGTCAACTCCTCGTGGACTACTTATTAATAAAGAGGAACTAAACTTTGTTTTTATACATTTTACTGTGTAATTTTTCACTATTTCCTCCTTATTTCATTTTACTGTCCCAACTCTAAAAAGAGTATTGTGCCCTTTAGTTATTTTTGTGAAGACACTTGATTTCTATTCTCTTAAATAATATTTAGACTTAAGCATATCAAAGTTTTGGCCTTATCATAAAACAGTTTTCCGAAACAACATACAAGCGGTTTCACAGAAATTATTCTCTTTTGGTTCTTTCGCTGTGTTATGTTGATATCTTTCGTCAACTCTCCCGGTTTCCATCTCTATTTCTTTCTCTATATGTTACTCTCTCTGTCGCTTTGAATGAAATATCACAACATATGTATGTTTAGTCGAAATTTGTAAATTTATATATGTTTGCATTCACACATATGATTTTTATGAAACATTCATGCCCCAAACATAATATATTCTAACATATTAACATAGATGTCCCAAACATTTAGTGTTAGTTTAGGAACATTACATGTTTGCACTTAAATATATTGTGTTTTAAAATTGTGCCCGAAACACATTTTGTTTCTATCGGAACATATGAAAAACATATTTTTCTAACAGTGTATTTATGTACAAATTTTTACTTTGAAGATCTCTGTGACGCCAGGAGGAATCGAACTCAGAGCTGCTGTTTTGTAATCCAACACACTATACCCTACTCCACGGCATGGAGTAGTAATGTTGTAATTTAGCAATATAAATGATGTATTATTCAACTTAAGAAAACAAGGGTATATTTTATTGGCATTATCAATTAATATGTTTATTTTTTGTGTGAAATGCAATGGCATTACTTTTCGCTACTATTAACCATAACATTTTAGATAGTGGTCATTGTCTTTTGATTCAAACAAAATACTTTTTATTAATATAATAACATTTTAGATGAGGACAATTTTATTTTTCTTAGAACTAGAGGTGTGCGCGTGACACGAAATTCTCGTGACATGTGCGTGAATGGGACTAAAATAAATATGTCGTGCGTTAACGTGCGTGATAAATAAAATCAGTTCGTGAATGTGTGTGAATAAAATTTCTGTAAAATCGCGCTCACGAAAAAAATCAAGATTTAATTCATATTCGTATGTTAACTGAAATTAATTTAGCTCTCGAACTATATTCTATTTTTGAATTTTGTTACCTTTGCTGATTTCCGTTTGGAAAATGTCGTGAGTCTCGTGAATGTGCGTGAGTGTGAGTGAAATTTCAGTCACGCGCACACCTCTTCTTAGAACCATGTTCACTAAGCCAACATGGTTGCAGGGGAAAATGTCACATGGTCGCCGCAAAAATAGCTCCTATCATATTATTTTGTTCTTCGAATATGATCGCGATAATCATGTTTCTTCTCTGCGTGTAGAATCCTGGCATATTTGGATGATATTGTTGTGTTCTAAAACGTTTGACGCTCTTCTGAGTGATTTGAAAATAGTTTTAGAAAAGCTCAAAAGCTTTAATCTGCACACGGACGAAAAAGACGGTTTTTCATATGTTTGGGTGTAAAAATTATATGTTTGGAACTCAAATTTTTAAACACAATATTTTTAAGTGCAAGCATATAATGTTCATAAACTAGCATAATATGTCTGGGACATATATGTTAATATGTTAGAACATATTATGTTTGGGCATAAAATGTTTGTAAATATAATATGCTTGGATGCAAACATATATTAATTTAGTGATAGACTATAAACATATATGTGTTTAGAAAGAGAGATATAAAGTTTATGCCGAAAGTAAAATAATGAAAGTAATCAATTGGCGCCTTAAAAATATATATACACAAAGAAAATTCCAATAAAGATTGGAAAAATACTATGTGTGAATATAAACAAGTATAAATTTACAAATTTGGAGTAAACGTATATATGTTGTGATATAAGACCGCCAAAAATTGTATATGCTTAAGTAAAAAGATTAAAATGAGTATTCGGAGAGAAAATTCATTCGGAACCAAGAGAAAAGACATTTAAAAACAAGTAAGTAAAGACTAAAGTCGGGCGGGGCCGACTATATTATACCCTTCACCACCATGTAGACCAACATTTGTGTTACCATCTCAACTACTTCAAATTTGATGGGAGCTATATAAAGGTTTGCATTTCCAGATACAAATATTATAATGGTACAATTTTTTGTACTTCTACAAAATCTCTAGAATTAAAATTGAAATCGGCTACCGCCCTGGAATGAAACACAATGTTAATAAAAAAACAAGTAAGTAAAGACTAAAGTCGGGCGGGGCCGACTATATTATACCCTTCACCACCATGTAGACCAACATTTGTGTTACCATCTCAACTACTTCAAATTTGCTGGGAGCTACACGGATGAAAAAGACTGTTTTTCATATGTTTGGCTATAAACATTATATGTTGGGAACACAAAATTTTAAACACAATATTTTTGAGTGCAAGCATATAATGTTCATAAACTAGCATAACATGTTTGGGACATATATGTTAATATGTTAGAACATATTATGTTTGGGACATAAAATGTTTGTAAATATAATATGCTTGGATGCAAACATATATTAATTTAGAAATAGCCTATAAACATATATGTGTTTAGTAGCTTGGAGCGCTATTTAACAGGGAGCGATATTGAATTAAGTTGGTGGTTGTTGATTGTTATTACAAAATTAACATTTTATTTTTCCTTGGGCAATTGATCAGCTACTTCTTTCATCCTTACAAACTGTGCGGTCCGCTGTTCGAATCCCCGTCCGGCAAAAGGTAAAATTAAAATAAAAAAAAAATCATATAATTGAATATATATAATACAATGTTTGTATTACAGAAAAAGGTGCTAAGAACTAAAAAATCTCGTGGAAGTGAGAAAGATGTGGGGGAATATACAATTAGGCAGAAACAAAATTTTGAGCATTCAGGTCGAAAACCTATGTTGTTAGCACCTATATTACCTGTTTATTTTCATAATTCATTATGATTGTAAATATATAAATAAATAAATAAAATTTTGAGCACAATATTGTTTGGGAGAATTTTTTAAGCATATAATATTTTTGGGTGCAAAATGCTTCCAAACATATTATATGTTCACATAATAACATATTGTTTTTTGGAAGACAACATTATTGAATTTGGATGCAAAAATACAAAATGTGTGGAACTTAGACTACCCAAACATATATTGTTTAGACCAATATGCTTTCAAACATATTATATATTGGTAGAGATCAAACATATAAATGTTTGGACAATACCCAAAAATGTATATGCTTGAAGCAAAATATGCTTGGGAGTATATGTTACAGAAGCGATTTTTAGTGAGCGTGTATATAAAGGTTTGCATTTCCAGATACAAATACTTATAATGGAGACAATTTTTTGTACTTCTACAAACTCTCTAGAATAAAAATTGAAATCGGCTAACGCCCTGGAATGAAACACAATGTTAATAAAAGAATATGGGAAATATGAAGTGAGAGAAATTTTGAGGCAATTGTACAAAAGAGCATTTGCGATGTATGAGGCGATACTTATGTATTCGAGATATAGGACAATTTGAGTAACATTTACAATTTTTGCTACTCAGCAGTGACGATTTTACAGGGATATTGGTTAGATCTTGTCAAGATATGTGGTCAAGTGTAGGTTGTGATATATTATTTGGTCAAGTCGGGCGACTTGGAGCCTTATTTAAAACTCAACCCTTCTGTGGAAAATCTGACATTACAGTGTGTAGGATATGACTAAGATATGGGATAAAGATAAAGTGTGGGAGTTTTGGCCATATTTGTATAAACAGGAAAAACGAATATATGGAGGCTTTATCTAATTCTGAACCAAATTAGATCAAACTTGACACACTTAAATATCATATTAAATATATTCTCCGTGGAAACTATGCAGTCAATTGGAGGAAAATCCCATTGAAAATGGGTCTAAAATAGTCTACCATATTTTCGCAACTTTGGTGTACATATAACGGGAGCTATGTATAATCTGAACCGATTTCGACTAAATTTGACATGCATAGTTAGAATAATAATTCTTTTATCTCTGCAAAATTTCACCTAAAAGGGAGTTTAACTTTGGCCCCCGTGGTCATTTGACTATAAATCGGGCGAAAGATATATATGGGAGCTATATCTAAATCTGGACCGATTTCAACCAAATGTGGCACACTTACCGATGTTAAACGTACTCCTTGTGCAAAATTTTAACCAAATCACGACAAAACTCTGGCTTTTGAGACCATATAAGTTCAAATCGGACGAAAGATATATATGGGAGCTATATCTAAATTTGAACCGATTTCAATCAAATTTACCAAGCATTGGTAGAATGTCACTTCTACTCTTTATGCAAAATTTCACGTAAATCGGTAGTAAACTTTGGCCTCTGTGGTCATATGAGTCTAAATCGGACGAGAGATATATATGGGAGCTATATCTAAATCTGAACCGATTTCAATCAAATTTACCAAGCATTGGTAGAATGTCAATTCTACTCTTTATGCAAAATTTCACGAAAATCGGTAGTAACCTTTGGCCTCTGTGGTCATATGAGTCTAAATCGGACGAAAGATATATATGGGAGCTATATCTAAATCTGAACCGATTTAGCTGATATTTTGCAAGTTTTTCGAGACTCATAAAATATTCGGATGTACTGAATTTGAAGAACATCGGTTGATAAACACGCCAATTATGACCAGATCGGGGATAAATATATATGGCAGCTATATCTAAATCTGAACCGATTTTCAATAGCGGTTGTCTTTGTCCCAAAAAACGACCCTATGCCAAATTTGAGGACGATCGCACTTAAACTGCGACCTGTACTTATTATACTTATTATACCCTGTACCACACACTGTTAGAAAAAAATGTTTTTCATATGTTTCGATATAAACAAAATGTGTTTCGGGCACAATTTTTAAACACAATATATTTAAGTGCAAACATGTAATGTTCTCAAACTAACACTAAATGTTTGGAACACATATGTTAATATGTTAGAATATATTATGTTTGGGCCATGCATGTTTCATAAAAATAATATGTGTTAATGTAAACATATATACATTTACAAATTTCGAGTAAACATATATATGTTGTGATATTTTATTCAGAGAGCGACAGAGAGAGAGAGAGAGTATAGAGAAAGAAATAGAGATAAAAACCGGGAGGGTTGACGAAAGATATCAAATTAACACAGCGAGAGAATCGAAAGAGAGCAATTTCTGTGAAACCGCTTATACACGCAGAGAAGAAACATGATTGCCACAATCATATTCGAAGAGCAAAATAATATGATAGCAGCTATTTTTGCGGCGACCATGTAACATTTTAACCTGCAACCATGTTGGCTCAGTGAACATGGTTCTAAGAAAAATACAATTGTCCTCATCTAAAATGTTATTATATTGATAAAAAGAATTTTGTTTCCATTAAAATACAATGGTCACGATTTAAAATGTTTTGGTATTCATTCAAAATGTTTTTCTTCCAGTTAAAAGAACATGGTCACAACCTAAAATGTTTTGATCTTTATGAAAAAACTTTTTTCGTCGTCGAAAAAAGGACGCCACTTGAGAAAAGAAAACACAAAATCAACTTTATTTATTTGTTTTTATTTATTTATAAACTAATTCATTGTTTATTTGTATTTATAATGTCGTGCAAGCAAACTTCACATATTTTTACACACTCTAGTTTGGTTCAATTTCAACAATAAGTAATCATTCCATATTTACTTCGTGCCCATCAAATGTACAAACGCAGACATCATGTAACTGCAAATAAAAATAAATTATACCATATATCAAAATGCAGAACAAAAACCAGGTATATTTTTTTCAATTACACTTTCCTTTTTTGTATTCACATAAAACCATGTGCCATTTCTGAATAAATAAATTAACACAAAACACAATAATTCCGTATTCTCCGTCCATTCCAAGAAACAATCAACACACGACTGACGCGCAAAATGAAAATCGTGTGTACCTGCTCAATGTTTTTAGAAAATTCTTGTCGCTGCAAAAAAATTAAAAAATTAAATGGTCACGAAAACAATGTACATGGTCTTTATGGCCATGTAATGGTTGTAGACATGTCTATACGTAAACTATAAAAATATTTTTTTCTCTGCAAAAAAGTCAAAAAATTGAATGGTCAGATACATGATTTTCCTGACCATATAATGGTCTCAAATTCTATCATTTAAATAATAGAACATGTTTGCGGCATTTGAGAACCATTTAAATGCTTATTACCAACATATATTTTTCTCCGCTCGAAAATTATTTTTACAAAGACAAAATACATGGTTTTCGCGACAATTACATACTCTAAATAAGCATTAAATGGATGCGGCAACCATGCCCAAACATGTTTTTTCTGTGCGTGTATGTTGTTTCGGAAACTGCTTTATGATAAGGCCAAAAATTTTATACGCTTAAGTCTAAATATTATTTAATTTAAGTCTAAATATTATTTAATTTGTGTATATTATAAAATTATTTATGTATGTTTATACTCGACCCCACGTTCTTCCTTTTTTAGAGTTTTTGAATTCCTTCCAAAATATCAAACTTTTATACCAAAACCAGTTTTTTTATTACAAAATTGTTATTTTTGCAATAAAAAATAATATTTTATCCAAAAGCTCAGTCCATCTCGTTTATATCAAGCACTGTTTCTGACTGTAAATCTTTAATAACCCACATTTCGAAGTTTCATTATAAAAATTTAATATAGTATAAATATAAATGTGTAAATTAAAAAAAAAAAAAAAACAATTGGTGTTTGGTCGGAGCAGGGATTGAACCCACGACCCTTTGCATGTACGGCAGACATGCTAACCACTGCTCCACGTCGTTTATATCAAGCACTGTTTCTGACTGTAAATCTTTAATAACCCACATTTCGAAGTTTCATTATAAAAATTTAATATAGTATAAATATAAATGTGTAAATTAAAAAAAAAAAAAAAAACAATTGGTGTTTGGTCGGAGCAGGGATTGAACCCACGACCCTTTGCATGTACGGCAGACATGCTAACCACTGCTCCACGTTGCCAACACATGTATGTTTCTGTTAAATAATGTTATGTTTACATGGGCTCGTGGGCGCTGCAAACTATGCTATATAAATGTAACTTATAACGATAATTGTCTTCTGGTGACTATAACAGCTACGTAGCTCAGTGGTAGTGTGTTGGCTTACAAACTGTATGGTCCTCTGTTCGATTCTCCGTCCAGGCGAAAGGTAAAATTTAAAAAATTATAAAATTGAATAATTTCTTCAACATTATTTGTATTACAGAAAAAGGTGCCAAGAACTAAACAATTTCGTGGAAGTGAAAATTATGTTAGGGAATGAGCACAATCTTCTTTGGGGAAAATTCTTCCAAGCATATAATATTTTTGGCTCAAAATGCTTCCAAAAATAGAATATGTTCACATAAAACAAACATATTAATGTTTCGGCAGTATCCAATAATATATGTGCTTCCTGCAAAATATGTTTGGAACATATGTTAGAGAGACGATTTTTTTTGAGGGTGCAGTAGTGGGGAAGGGTATAAAAAGCATGAGGTTTGTTTATCATTTTCGCATTACGGGCACTTTTTGTTTTGTTTCGTCAAAACAAATCGGAACGTGCACTGAAAAAACAGTGAACCCACCAGGAAGAAAACTTTCGGTTAATTTTAGAAAATTTTGAATATATGTAGAAAATTTGAACTAAACAGTATTACAAACGTTGGCATCACGCCGATGTCATAAAAATAAGTAAATATTTTTCGACAAATACAAGAAAATTTATTAGACATAACTAAGTTTTTTCACTTGTTAAAGAAAATTTTGTAGTTTGAAGAAAAACTTGGAGTTCAAAAATGCAAGAATGTCTTTAGTGACGTACGAAGTTCACGATGGACGCATTTTTGGTAAATTTTACAAATTTAAAGAAACTCTGAACTATTTTGTGGAAGACACGAATTTAGTTAGTCTTTATGCTTCATTTGAGTATATTTTTTCCTCGGGTTTAGTTAATTTAACTAACGTCCACAAAAAAGTATTAGAGTAAAGAAAACTTTCTCCAAACATAATATTTCTATGAACTAAAATAAAGTTAAATTGGCTTTAGTGAAATAGAGAGTTCACTTTTTTTAAGTGTAGGACGAGTAAGTCAAAATATTCAAACAAAGTTAATTAAAGGGATCTTCATAAAAACTAACAAAAGAACACTATACACTGAAAAATAGCATGTCCGATTCCAAAGATTGTGTCTCTATTTTAAAAAATTTGGTATTAATTCCGAGCCAATGAAACCGAGACTTCAAGTAAGGATACTTTTAAGACACAATTCTCTTTTAAATGTGGGTTTTGTGTATTTGACTCTATGAAGCAAATTTTATTTTTTCGCTTTTTCAGCTTTTTTCATATGCTATACAAAGTCCGTTAAAAACAAGACAGTAGAAATTGTGCTATGTTTCAAGTAAAAACGTCTTTAAAATAAAGTGTTGAAAAACATGTCCTATTTTTTAACGGTTTTTGCTTTGTAGTCAAGATGCAAAAATTCAACAAATTTAAAGACATTTTCATTAGTTTTAAAGATTTTTTCTGAATTATTAAAGTCAAGTTGACCTTAGTTCAAAATTTTTTCTTTCATGTTATGATACCCATTTTCAAGTCAAATCACTTAATTATAAGGACAACACGACTTCATTGAAAAGTTTATCGACTTTTGAACATGGAAAAAACTTTATATTAGAGAAATGCGTCGTCTAAGCTAAGCAAAATTTGTATTCTTATTTTAAGGACATGAAATCTTTGGCCACACGACAATATTTTTTTCAGTGTACTCTTTTTAGAGTTGTTACAGTAAAATGAAAACATTGGGAAACAGTGAAAAATTAAACAGTAAGATCTATAAAAACAAAGTTTAGTTCCTCTTTATTAATAAATAGTCCAAGAGGAGTTGACGGATACTTTCGAAAATAAAAGCGGACATTGAGTTTGAGTTTTGCCACTAAAATTATTTCTCATTTTAACGGCAAAACTCGCATCGGTAAAACCAGAATAACATTATAACTTTTTTAGGCAAATTGTATTATAACTTGGTGGGGAATGATCCAAAGCAACAATTGAATAAGTCTTTTTCTTTAGAATAAATTATTAAAGAAAGCAAACAATTGTTCACACCTAAATAAATTTATGTGTTGGTTGTAAAATTATTGTTTCAAATTTAAATATAATGTGCTTTTGAATGGTTATCGTTAACTTTGGGATTCGATGGAAAAATATTTATATATTACTCGACTCACATTCTTCCTTTGTAAGAGTTTTTTGAATTTCTTCGAAAATTTCAAACTTGTGTACAAAACCCTTTTTTGTTACAAATTTTTTATTTTTGCAATAAAAAATAATATGTGATTTGACATCAGTCCATTTCGTTTATATCAAGCACTGTTCTTTTCTGAATTTAAGTCTTTTATAAGACACACTTTACAGTTTCGTAGTAAAAAGTTAATATAGTAGTATGTAATGTTGAACACCTTTTCGGGATATTCCGAACGTATTTGGAATATACGTAAAAAAATATATGTTAAAAAAAAATGATGTCGGTCGAAGCAGGGATCGAACCCAGGACCCTTAGCATGCAAGGCGGACGTACCAACCACTGCTCCACGTCGCCAACAAATGTATGATTAACAATGTTATGTTGTTAAACAATGTTATGTTGTTAAACAATGTTATGTTTGCATCGGCTCGTGGGCGCCGCAAGCTATGCTATATAAATATGACTTATAACGATAATTATCTATTGATGACCATAACAGCTACGTAGCCCAGTGGTTAGTGTGCTGGCTTACAAACTGTGTGGTCCGCTGTTCGAATCCCCGTCCGGCAAAATGTAAAATTTAAAAAAAATATAAAATTTAATACAATGATTGTATTACAGAAAAAAGGTGCTAAGAACTAAAAAACTCATGGAAGTGAGAAAGATGTGAGGGAATATACAATTAGGCAGAAAAAAAATTTGAGCACAATCTTCTTTGGGAGAACATTCTTCTAAGCATATAATACTTTTGGGTTTATAATGTTTCCAAACATATTATATGTTCACATAATAACATATAGTTTTTTGGAAGACAACATTATTGAATTTGGATGGAAAAATACATAATGTTTGGAACTTAGACTACCCAAACATATTATGAGAAATGTTTCTTTTGGCGTTCTGAGGTTAAATATATCGGTCATATTCTAACAATTAATGGCCTAAAACCCGATCGCGATAAAACGAATGCAATTTTAAGGAGACCTCACCCCAAAAACGTAAAAAAATCGTGTTCTTAATTTAGACGCTTTAAGTCAGATTTTGTCCAGATATCTAAACCTCTATCACAATTAATCAAAAAAGGTGCTAAGTTCGTTTGGTTAGAAGAATACGAAAATTCGTTTACAAAACTGAAGCTGTTGCTAACCTCTCCCCCAATTTTACAACAAATCGACGAAAGCAAACTGTTCACATTAAAAACTTATGCTAGTGATTATGCGTTGGGAGCTGGTCTTATGCAGGGGGAGAAGGAAAATGAAAGACCCATAGAAAACGCCAGCCGGCTTTTGCTTACAGTTGGCAGTCGTTTGTCGGGACACGCGTGATTCACGCGTGAATCACTTGAGTCGTGAATAAAATCTGAAGCAACTGTCGTGAATGGGACTAAAATAAATTTGTTGTGCGTGAGCGTGCGTGAGTAATAAAATCGGTTCGTGAATGTGCGTGACTAAAATTTCTGCAAAATCACGCTCACGAAAAAAAATCAAGATTTAATTCTTACTCGTATGTTAACTGAAATTGATTTAGCTGTCGAACTATATTTTATTTATGAATTTTGTTACCATTGCTCATCCCCGGTTGGAAAATGTCATGAGTCTCGAAAATTTGTGAATTGTCGTGAATTGAGCGTGAGTCTGTAAAAGTAGTTCGTGCGTGAGTACTGCTTTTCATTTCGTGAATGTGCGTGAGTATGACTGAAATTTCACTCAAGCGCACACCTCAAGTTTGGGCAATCAAAAAAATTCCGTGGTTACATTGACGGTTCTACCATATATGTTATGACATACCATCAACCTCTAAAATGGCTCTTTTCGCTCAAGTCGTCCTGTGGGCGACTTATGGTCATACGACATAGTATTTGAATACACCCCAGGAAAGCAAAATGTGGTGGCAGACACATTTTCTCGCCCACCATGCCAAATTAAAAGCCATACGGATGTAAAATTTGAATGTTTTTCAATTTCCATTGATTTTCTGCGCAAAAGTGCAGCTGAGCTTAGAGCTGCTCAGTTGGAGTACACTGAAATTATTGAATCAATTGAATCGGATACCGAAGATGTATTAAGATTAGACACGAAATTGTCATGACTCACGCGTGAATCGTGGTCACGCTGATGGCAATGACGTGAGTGTCAGTGAGCGTGATTAACAAACCAAATGTCGTGCGTGAGTGTGAGTCAAGAAAATAATTTTTTCGTGAGTGTGCGTGAGTAACGAATTTCGGAAAATACGCTCACGAAAATAATCCCGCCCACGTACATGAAACGCTTACGAGTTGAATTCATTTACAATTGAGTGATAACGGGGATGTTAAGAGAATAATAACGCTATCGATTTTCATCATGCTCATGTTTTCAGACACGTCGCTAATTAAACTTACTCATAAAATTATTCGTGAGTCACGACATTTTTCGTGAGTTCGTGAGTACAAATTTTCTTTTCGTGAGTGTGCGTGAGTCCTACCAAACAACATCGTGCGTGAGTAAAATATTGCACACTTCTAATTAAGATACACAAACAGGGGTTATAAAATGGTAGATAGCGTGCTTTACAGGTACAGCGAAGATCAAGACTTGGCCAATGAGTGCTTCCAAAATCAATGAGACCCGATTATGATTATGGACTGATATGGACCACTTTTGGCATGGTTGTTAAATATCATATACTATAACCACGTACCAAATTTCAACCAGATCGGATGAATTTTGCTTCTTCAAAAGGCACCGGAGGTCAAATCTCGGGATCGGTTTATATGGGAGCTATATATTATTATGGACTGATATGAACCAATTCCTGGATGGTTGTTGGATACCATATACTAACATCATGTAACAAATTTCAACCGAATCGGATGAATTTTGCTCCTCCAAGGGGCTCCGGAGGTCAAATCGGGGGATCGGTTTATATGGGGCTTATATATAATTATGGACCGATTTCGACCAATTTTTGCATGGGTGTTTGAGGCCATATATTGACACCACGTACCAAATTTCAACTGAATCAGATGAATTTTGGTCTTCCAAGAGGCTCCGGAGGTCAAATCTGGTGATCGGTTTATATGGGGACTATATATAATTATGGACCGATGTGGACCAATTTTTGCATGGTCATTAGAGAACATATACTAACACCATGTACCAAATTTCAGCCGGATCGGATAACATTTGCTTCTCTTAGAGGCTCCGCAAGGCAAATCGGGGGATCGGTTTATATGGGGGCTATATATAATTATGCACGGATGTGCATGGTTGTTAAAGACCATATACTAACACCATGTGCCAAATTTCAGCCGGATCGGATGAAATTTGCTTCTCTTAGAGGATCCGCAAGCTAAATCGGGGGATTGGTTTATATGGGGGCTATATGTATATAATTATGGACCGATGTGGACCAATTTTTGCATGGTTGTTAAAGACCATATACTAACACCATGTACCAAATTTCAGCCGAATCGGATGAAATTTTCTTCTCTTAGAGGATCCGCAAGCTAAATCGGGGGATTGATTTATATGGGGGCTATATATAATTATGGGCCGATGTGGACCAATTTTTGCATGGTTGTTAGAGACCATATACTAACACCATGTACCAAATTCCAGCCGGATCGGATGAAATTTGCTTCTCTTGGTGCATCCGCAAGCCAAATTTGGGGGTCCGTTTATATGGGGGCTATACGTAAAAGTGGACTGATATGGCCCATTTGCAATACCATCTGACCTACATCAATAACAAGTACTTGTGCCAAGTTTCAAGTCGATAGCTTGTTTCGTTCGGAAGTTAGCGTGATTACAACAGACGGACGGACGGACGGACATGCTCAGATCGACTCAGAATTTCACCACGACCCAAAATATATATACTTTATGGGGTCTTAGAGCAATATTTCGATGTATTACAAACGGAATGACAAAGTTAATATACCCCCCATCCTATGGTGGAGGGTATAAAAATATTAATAAAAGTGAATCGGGACGGAAAACGATCGCAAAAGAACAATAGTGCATATTTGTTAATGATCTACACGGACGAAAAATACTGTTTTTCATATATTTGGGTGTAAAAATTATATGTTTTGAACTCAAATTTTTAAACAATATTTTTAAGTGCAAGCATATAATGTTCATAAACTAGCATAATATGTTTGGGACATATATGTTAATATGTTAGAACATATTATGTTTGGGACATAAAATGTTTGTAAATATAATATGCTTGGATGCAAACATATATTAATTTAGAAATAGACTATAAACATATATGTGTTTAGAATGAGAGACATAAAGTGTATGCTGGAAGTAAAATAATGAAAGTAACCAATTGGCGCCTTAAAAATATATTCCATTAAAGATTGGAAAAATACTATGTGTGAATATAAACAAGTATACATTTACAAATTTGGAGTAAACATATATACGTTGTGATATAAGACCGCCAAAAATTTTATATGCTTAAGTAAAAAGATTAAAATGAGTATTCGGAAAGAAAATTCATTCGGAACCAAGAGAAAAGACATTTAAAAAAAGCATGAGTTTTGTTTATCATTTTCGCATTACGGGCACTTTTTTTTGTTTCGTCAAAACAAATCGGAACGTACACTGAAAAAACAGTGAACCCACCAGGAAGAAAACTTTCGGTTAATTTTAGAAAATTTTGAATATTTGTAGAAAATTTTAACTAAACAGTATTACAAACGTTGGCATCACGCCGATGTCATAAAAATAAGTAAATACTTTTCGACAAATACAAGAAAATTTATTAGACATAACTAAGTTTTTTCACTTTTTAAAGAAAATTTTGTAGTTTGAAGAAAAAAATTGGAATTCAAAATTGCAAGAATGTCTTTAGTGACATACGAAGTTCACGATGGACGCATTTTTGGTAAAATTTACAAATTTAAAGAAATTCTGAACTATTTTGTGGAAGACATGAATTTAGTTAATTTTTGTGCTTCATTTGAGTATATTTTTTCCTCGGGATTAGTTAATTTAACTAACGTCTACAAAAAAGTATTAGAGTAAAGAAAACTTTCTCCGAACATAATATTTCTATGAACTAAAATAAAGTTAAATTGGCTTTGGTGAAATAGAGAATTCACTTTCTTTTAAGTGTAGGACGAGTAAGTCAAAATATTCAAACAAAGATAATTAAAGGGATCTTCATAAAAACTAACGAAAGGGCACTATACACTGAAAAATAGCATGTCCGATTCCAAAGATTGTGTCTCTATTTTAAAAATTTTGGTATTGATTCCGAGCCAATGAAGCCGATAATTCAAGTAAGTATACTTTTAAGACACAATTCTCTTTTAAATTTGGGTTTTGTGTATTTGACTCTATGAAGCAAATTTTATTTTTTCGCTTTTTCAGCTTTTTTCATATGCTATACAAAGTCCGTTAAAAACAAGACAGTAGAAATTGTGCTATGTTTCAAGTAAAAACGTCTTTAAAATAAAGTGTTGAAAAATATGTCCTATTTTTTAACGGTTTTTGCTTTGTAGTCAAGATGCAAAAATTCAACAAATTTAAAGACAATTTCATTAGTTTTAAAGATTTTTTCTGAATTATTAAATTCAAGTTGACCTTAATTCAAAATTTTTTCTTTCATGTTATGATACCCATTTTCAAGTCAAATCACTTAATTATTAGGACAACACTTATCATAATAGACTGAATAGTCTAAGTGAGCCTGAATCTTAATCGGGCTGCCACTTGAACCTAAGGACAACACGACAACACGAAAAGTTTATCGACTTTTGAACATGGAAAAAACTTTATATTAGAGAAATGCGTCGTCTAAGCTAAGCAAAATTTATATTCTTTTTTTAAGGACATGAAATCTTTGGCCACACCACAATATTTTTTTCAGTGTACTCTTTTTAGAGTTGTTACAGTAAAATGAAAAAATTGGGAAACAGTGAAAAATTAAACAGTAAGATCTATAAAAACAAAGTTTAGTTCCTCTTTATTAATAAGTAGCCCAAGAGGAGTTGACGGATACTTTCGAAAATAAAAGCGGACATTGAGTTTGAGTTTTTCCACTAAAATTATTTCTCATTTTAACGGCAAAACTCGCATCGGTAAAACTTTGTTGCAAGATGGTATTCCCGACGACGATGATGATGAAGACGATTTGACGGCGATAATGACGAAGGCGCCGCAAATGTGTTTCGCATTGGTAGCATACACAAACAAAATAGACATAGTGACGACGATGATTGTTTTTTGTCTGTGGATGGTAATGAGCGGAAAAACACACAAGAAATTACAACGACGAGATTTGTTTTGAGTTTTAGAGACATAGAGGATTCCTTGAGAGTTTATGATGGTAATGACAAATATCCGATCGAGTCGTGGTTGGAAGAATTTGAAGAATCAGCAGCAGTGATGGGCTGGGATGATTTTCAGAAATTTGTCTTTGCTAAAGAATCCCTGAAAAGTGTCGCTAAACGTTTTGTAATGAGCGAAAGAGGGATTACCACATGGGTGAAATTGCGCAAATCACTTTTAAATGAATTTATGACCACAGTGAATAGTGCGGACATTCATATGCAACTATGTGAGCGAAAAATGAGAAAAGACGAGAACGTAAGAGACTATTATTTCGAGATGAAATATTTAGCCTCGCGCGGAAATGTTGAAGATAGTTCATTAATTCAATATGTGATTGATGGAATTAAGGACATAAATATAAATTTCAAAAATTTGAATGAATTTAAGGAGAAATTAAAATGCTATGAGACAATTCGTGAAAAGTCTAAAACTTTTGAAACAAAAGTGAGCCAAAACAAGAAAGAAGCGATAAATGTAAACGCGAAAAAAGACTTTAAATGTTTTAATTGTGGTGAAAATGGACATAAATCGGCTGATTGTAAGAATAAAACAAAAGGCACCAAATATTTAAAATGTAATAAATGCGGTCATATTTCGAAAAATTGTTCAGAAAGCAGCGATGGTCAAACCACGCGCATTTTAATTCCATCAGCATGCATTATGAAAAAACGGGTTAAAATAAACGATCGCGAAATAATTGATCTTTTTCACACCTGAAGCAAATATAATATCATAACGAGTTTGATATATGAAAAACTGTATAAACCAAAGTTAACGCCGGTGAATGTCAATCTCATTGGTTTCGGCCAAAATAAGGAGTCTGCAATAAAACCGAAAGGGTCATTTGAAACAATAATCGAAATTGATGACGAGCAATACAAAACACAATTTCTAGTAGTTATAGTAGTAGTAGTATTCCTTATTTGATATTGTTTTTTGTTCATTAAACATACAAAGTAAATAAATCCATTAAGATAAGTATAGATTTGTATAAACTGCAACAGTTATTATTTAAAATTACAATACAATTATTGCGGCAATGTATTTCACGTCTACCGCTAGATTTAGTTTAACATGTTCAAGTTAATTGAGTTTACTGAAAATGCGCTAGTAAAAAAGCTCTATATTTGTAGGCTGTTTTTAAATATGTAACCAGATTCCTCCAATCTTCTTCATTTTTTCCATTCAAAATGTTCAAACCTTCTTCATAGTTCAATGTTGACTTTCCGAAAGCTGCTCTTCTAAATTCATTTAAAATTGAACATCTTCCGATGAAGTGTTGATTTGTTTCTTCTTCTTGCATGTTGCACAATTTACATTCTCTCTCCGATTCATTGGTTGTGAAGCTGTTATAATTTAAATGTAGAATTCCACTTCTTGCTTTAAAAATCCAGGTAATTTCCGGTGTATAATTTTCATTCAAATATAATTGCGCTCTTGATGGATTCAAAAATTTGTAATCTCTTGTACGACTTTCTGATTTACATTGTATTCTTTTATGTTTCAGAGCAAGCTTTAATGAACACAAGAGCTCTGTTGACAAAATATTCTACGATTTCATGCTATTTAGTGCTTCTGGCCATTGTAGACTAATATCCTGCGAAATTGATCTTATTTCTTGTACCCAAAATACATTTTTACGTATCAGTAGAGTAGTTAGCTGCTTAGGGAGTCTATCGCGGTGATACTGGAACATAGCTCTACAAATATACTTAAGGTGTAATCCTAACGAGTATATTTGACTGTCTTCCACATCCGTTTCCAGCAATAGAATATATGTTGGAGTAAAGCTCGGAAGTCGCAATAACTTCTTTATGAAATGTATTGGCAATGAATTCACATCACTAAAATGTTTATAGCTCCAGACTTGAGCCGCATATGTTTGCACTGTCCTATAAACAGTGAGGAATAATTTCCATTTGGCATTCATATTTATATCATTGCGGCCGAGACAACTCTCCCAGGTTGAACCGATTGCATGTTTTGCCATATTGTTGCGATTATTTCAGATTTTTCCATATTTACATCCAGATTCCACATTTTACCATAATCTTCTAGTTTGTGTATCATATTCTGCATCTTTTTTATATCATCAGTTAGTATAACTATATCATCGGCATATAATAACAACCGTCTATATTTAATCCGTCTTCTAGATGTTCATGTAAATCATTTACATAGACGGCAAATAACATAGTATGGGTGACAATAAGCACCCCTGCTTTACTCCCCTAGTTGTTGCGAAGTATTCAGACATTCCTTGCACCGTACAAACTGAAACAGTGTTTTCGTATATCTTTTCTATTAACCGTACCATTTAGTTGATAGTCCCATTTGGTGTAACTTGTAAATTAAGGCTTGTCGTGATATATTATCGAAGGCTGCTTTAAAATCGATGAAAAATGCATACACTTTCTTTTTTCAGCTAATTTCAAGCTTACTATGGCTGCCAGGTTATGTTATCAATGGTAGAATAATACCTCCGAAATCCTGCTTGATATTCCGTTAGTATATTGTAATGTTCTACCCAGTTATAAAGTCTAGTGTTCAAAATGCCCATAAATATTTTGGCTGCACAATTCATGAATGATATGCCTCTATAGTTTGATGGGTCGTCTAAATCGCCTTTTTATGAATTGGATAGATGATTGTCCTTTGAATGTATCTTCAATAGTGCAATTATTGTATATTTCATTATAACTTCTTCAAAGTTGGAGGTGGAATCGCTCGGATGCGTTTATGAAAAATGCATATGGTATTCCGTCTTCACCCGGAGCCTTGTTTAATTTGACGCTCTGAAGCATTTGTTTTAGCTCTCTTAAAGTTGTGGTGGATGAGAGTCTGGCCATCTTCCACCATTCTTTAGCGTTTTTTTTATGACATTCAATTTTGTTGCGATATTCGTATAATAATTGGTTTTTGCTACTGTTGAAAATATACTTGTAAGTGTATTGTGCCTTTAGGTATATGTTTTTGTCTTCCAGAGAGTTCGATTTCCGATATTTTGCGTTATACCATCTATTTTTTGGTTGAAATGATTGGCTTCTGTTGGATGACTTAGGCCAAGATTTCACTATCATTCTGCAAATTGTTTTCAGTCCTAATTCCCTCGATGTTAAATTGTGCCCATATAAAGAATCATTGTGATTTCTCTGGTACCTATTTTTTTCTTCATTCTTACACATTCATTTTGGGAGTAATTCCATCCTTTTTCCAATGTCTAATGACGTGTGACAGTTAATTTTTAAAACGATTGGGAAGTGGTCTGACCAGCTTGCATCACCGACCGTAAACTCTTTGACAATTCCTAGCAAATTCTGAGACATGGAGCTTAGGTCAAGAATCCGGTCGCAAGCATGTCGGTATTAATGTGAAACAATATGTTTTGGTATTTATATTTACAATTTGACCAATTTTACATTCATATGAAGTACAAATATCTTCTAATTTCTTGCTGATTCCATATACTTTTCCTCCACTAGCTCTCCCAAAACGACAATTCCGTGTTGCTGGTACAAAGATTAGATGAAATCCGCTTAAAAATGCCCTTGCTCTTTCTGTTTTCTGATCTTCTAGATGAGTTTCCAATAAAATGAAAATATCAAAACTTCTTACATATTCAAAAAAGGAAGGATACAGGTATTTATTTCGTAAACCATTTACATTATAACATAGTATTGAAATCATAGTCTCATTTATCGTGTTGACATCTGTTCCGGATTTCTTGGCCTTTCCTAGTTTTTTGAATTTGGGTAGGTTTTTAGATTTTCAAAATTTATATTGATATTCCGAGCAGCATCCCCATATAGTTTAACCAATTTATTCATTCCCTCTCTACCACCGCAAACAATCACGTTTCCATTACGCCACTTAAACCATCTTTCTTTAATTATCATTTTATCCTCACGGATTTTAATTTTATACTCTTTTCTAAAGCTTAATATTTCTTTTTTTAGTTTCAAAAAGGCTTTTTTATATTCCTGTTGTTTTGGAATCATATCACGCTCAATGGAGAGAGATGTACCTGCCAGTTTTGAAGTATGTTTGAAAACTTCTTGTATGCCATCTTGATTTTCGAGTTCCACTATTACTGCCATTTTTCCGTTGCGTTCAAAAATTTTTTTGATTGTTTTAAAGTTTGGTTGGACACCAAGTTTTCCACAAATAATTTTTTAACTTCTTCCTTTGGTTTATTTGTCGGGGATAAACCTTTAATAAACAGTTTGTTTGACTTTACATGGTTTTGTAGCCATTCGATATCTCTTTTCATTGTCTCATTCTCATTCCGTACTTTACTCAGTTCTTCTCTTAAACTCCGATTTTCTAATTTCAGTGATTGCATTTCTGAGCTAACAACTGTAATTTTATTTTTAAGTTCTTCAAAAACAGTTTTTTTAGGTACAGACTTTAGCTTCTCATCTAAGATAGAGTTTATGGTATCTCTAATAAGACTTATAAAATCATTTGGATCCATCGTAACTTTGTTTAGATTTTCAGGCGACAAATTTTCTACACATTTCCGTTTTGGTGTTTGATTCGATAGTGACATCGCTCCCTAAGGTTTCAGTTAAAATAAGAACCTTTAACGGCTATTCTAATATGGCAACGCCATACTTCGACAATTATCGATAACTTTCGTTAGGCTTATCGAATATGTTACATCGCAATGTTCGTTGGACAAGGCCAGCTGATATAGCTATTTTGTTTTCAAATGTGTTTATTTATATCAAATCTCAGCATTTGAGTAAAAATTTGCGCAAGTTTGTTTCTTAAATTAAGATAAATAAAAAAAACAAATATCCTCTCACCGTTACGCTATATCCGAGCGATTTCACAGCAGCTAACCAAGGAATCAAGAGATCGTCACTTCCACGTACTATATTTATGCAACTCCGCCGTTTTTCTTGGGAAATTAACCACGGCGTTTTGAGCCTCACAAAACACGTCCAACTCAATCAATCACGTAGAATAGCATTCTAGTAGTTCCTAAGCAGTATGTGGATATCGACATGATAATCGGCGAGAAATTTTGTAAAAACGTGAACGTTTCAGTAAATGGCAACGGTATTAACTTTAATAAAATGTCAACCAACGAAAACGACGAAAACGAAATTGACATCGATAAGAATTCCGGAGAAATAGCCACACAGAAATTTTACGACCTCTTAGCCCAGTATAAGCCGAAAAAGTTAAAATCCACAAGCGTCGAAATGAACATTGTTTTGCAAAATGAAACTCCAATAAGTTCACGACCACGTCGATTATCATTTGCAGAAAGGTCTATTGTTGAAATTGATCAGATTGATCAAATTGATCAGTGGCTGAATGACGGTATAATAGAACACAATGGTCAATACCAATTTCTGAAGGTGCCGTTTGTTTATCGAATTCATCAGCAGTGTTTCAAAGACATATTAATGCAATATTTCGAGATTTGAGTCGACATGGAATCGCATTACTTTATGTAGACGATATCATTGTTCCTGCACGAGATGAAAACGAAGCTCTTGAAAGACTCGAAGTCATCCTAAATCAATGCAGCGATTACGGCCTTGAACTAAATCTTAAAAAACGCATTATTCGATGGGTATGGCGCTATACTTATGCAAAAATGTCCAAATGATCAAAAATTACATCCGATTACATAGCTGGTATATTTTCGCCGAGCGTCATCGAGCCATTGAAGAAATTTAGAGTCTATCTTCTTGGTATAAAATTTAATATAATAACAGACTGCAATGCGTTTACCAAAACTCTAGAGCAGAAGGACTTATGTACTCGAGTTGCTAGATGGATTCTTTTGTTGCAAGAATACCAATATTCCGTGGAGCATAGGTCTGGAAATCAAATGAAGCATGTAGATGTACTTAGCCGTTTTCCTGTGATGTTGATTGGTGAAGACACAACATTGTCAAAAATGCAAGCAGCGCAAGCCTCCGACGAAGAAATGCGTGCAGTCATAGAAATCCTTCAACGAGAAAGCTCCTACAATGATTACTTTCTCAAAGGAAATGTCTTATTCAAGCTGAACGATGGACATGAATTGCTAGCGGTGCCAAGATCAATGCAGAAAGAAATAATACGTCAAGCACACGAGAGAGACCATTTTGGTGTTAAAAAGACTAAAGAACTTATCGCTAAGGAATACTTCATACAAAAACTAGATGAAAAAATTCAAACTTACATTGCCAGTTGTATTCCCTGCATCGTCACCAATAGTAAACAAGGTAAACAAGAGTCATTAACACCCTTTGCCGAATGGTGATATTCCTTTGCAGACGTACCATATTGATTTTCTTTGTCCACTTGAATCTACAACCAAGCAATACAAACATATTTTAGCGGTAATAGATTCATTTACGAAGTTTTGCTGGTTGTACCCCACTAAGTCGACATCAGCTACAGAAGTTGTTGGAAAGCTGACAATACAAAGTACGACTTTCGGAAATCCACATCGCATTATTACAGATTGAGGTTCCGCATTTACGTCAGATGAGTTTAAAAGATATGCCGAAGAACAAAGCATTGAAATCATAAATGTTAGTACGGGTTTGCCACGCGGTAATGGGATAGTAGAGAGGCTTAATGCAGTTATAAGCAATGTCTTAGCGAAGCTCAGCATAGAAGACCCTTCTAAATGGTACAAGAATGTGGACAAGGTTCAGAAATTTATTAATTCATCGTACACACGCACTAACATTAGTTAAAATGCGATGCAAAGAAGATATGCGGATACGATAGATAATGGAAAATGAGTTGTTGGTATCATTTAACGAAGAAAGAGATGATATGAGGGACCGAGCCAAAGAACAAATAGGAAAGATCCAAGAAGAGAATCGACAAGCGTTCAATCATAAGCCAAAACCAGTAACAACATAGAAAGAGGGGGATATTGTAGCCATAAAAAGGACACAATTTGGAGGTGGTCTAAAACTAAAGCCAAAATACTTTTGCCTCTACCGAGTATGTAAAATGAAGCTGAATGACACATACGAAGTCATAAAGGATGAAAGTGGGGTGAAACGATCCTCACACCAGATCCTATCTACCATTGACCCTTGCTACCATTTATTCCGGCCATGCTCAGTGGATGGGGGTTGTTCTTATCCTGGTAGATAGATCTCGGTCCGTTACAAAATCAATAAAATGTTAAAGATAGCAAATTAAAGAAACGACCGACAGTTGTGCATTAAAGAAATAAGGAAGGATATCGATGCTGAGATATCTCGATGTTAACTATATCTCGATCAGAAAGCCCACCCATCCATGCCGACCGTATTAATTTTTGTCAGCCCTGTGAGCATTCTCTACGCACCGATCTTCAATTTCGAAAGAGAAAACACCTGCTTAGAATTTCATTACGTATAAGTAGATATATTCAACAGATATTCAAATAATAACAACGCGAAAACAGGATACTTAGGATGTGAATAGGTCAATATGTAAGTTTAATTATAGAACTAAAAATTATAATTCAAATAATGGAAATATGAAAATATCGAATGTATAATTACATAATGCAAATTCTTTTGTGTACAATAGTTTTAAATTTATTTATTTATTTATTTTATTTATTCAGTCATCAATACAAAGGAAGCCAATAAAGGCCTATTATACATGTATTGTAGTAAGAAATCTATGTGTAGAATATATGAAACAAAAGCTTAAAAACTAAAGTATTTCAGATTATTTATAATTTGGATGGCTACCCAGCCACATGAAATTCATACAAAAAAGTAATAGATAAATGATCCTATGATACTGCAAAATCCTCTTTCTATAAGATTCACATGAATATGAGAATAACCTAAGGTCATTAGGAAGATGATTCCAAACACGAAAAACTCTAACTAGAAACGAATGCTCATATATGGAAGAGCAAATAATGGGAATATCAATCTGAATATTCCTAGTAGAATTAATGAAGGTAAATTCACGCGTCAAAACTTCTGGTTGCCTATATTTAATAACTTTATAAAAGTGATATACAGAGCGCAAGTTGATGTAATTCCTAAAAGAGCATCCTAGCAACTCAGGAATCCTCCTTGCAGCTTCAACATGACCACAAATTCGTAAACCAAACACATAACGAACAATTCTCTTTATCACTCTTTCCATCCTATCTAAATTGTAGTTCCACCTTCCAGAATAAAATTATAATCCGTAATTGAATTGTGTGATTAATAACAAATGCGCCAACCGAAGCCTCACATGCTGGGGCGGATAATAACTCAAGGAATACAGCCTCCTCAAAATAAGACATACCCTATTCGCAACATTATTAATATGATGATCAAAGCATAGATTCGAATCTAGAGCAATTCCAAGACATTTAAGAGAATTTACTAAGTTAATCCTTTGACCATCTATTAATATAGAAGGGGGTACATTACCACTATTACGAGGGTGAAGGTTAGGTTAGGAGGTTAGGATAGGTGGCAGCCCGATTTATCAGGCTTACTTATACTATTCAGTCCATTGTGATACCACATTGGTGAACTTCTCTCTTATCACTGAGTACTGCCCGATTCCAGGTTAAGCTCAATGACAAGGGACCTCCATTTTATAGTCGAGTCCGAATGGCGTTCCACATTGCAGTGAAACCACTTAGAGAAATTTTGAGACCCTCAGAAATGTCACTTGGACGCATATTCCCTAAAAACCTATCCGCTACAAACTGAACATAACTCCCGTCAACCTCTAGCTCAGGGCAACCAATACATCCTAGTCTACGCAGCCTACTCCATAGCTAACGGTTGTCACAACCCGCAAACATCCTCCTACCATAAGCAAAACGCTCCTTCCTAATAATAGACTTAGCCTTATTCCTAAGTCTACAAAACAATCTCCAATTGATATAAGCTCGATCTCGATCTCTTATGGCCACAAAAATTTTTCTTGAACTCATGAATGAACAATCATTCGAGTCATTCGCTCTTGATACAGGAACAGAAGAATGTAGTGAAGTAATTATGTTATCGAGGATAGATAATTGAGAATCAACATTGCCGGCATAAAAAAATGGACGAAAGGTGGAAACTATTAAACTGCTCGACAATCGCATTGACGTCCAGACGACTGTAATCCTTCTACTCAATGAGCCTACTACGTAAAAGATGATGAAAAAAAATGGAAATTGTATTTGACAGTTATTAGAAATTGAAGAAGGCTGACTTAAAAGAAAATAGTCAATCAATGACGTCGAGCTGGATGATATTAAAGTGAGTGAGTATGCTATTATGTACAACCTGAAGGCCACACCTATTAGCAACAGATCGAAGATAACATGATTTACCAATA
This sequence comes from Haematobia irritans, assembly GCF_050003625.1. Lineage (NCBI taxonomy): Eukaryota > Metazoa > Arthropoda > Insecta > Diptera > Muscidae > Haematobia > Haematobia irritans. The sequence continues at coordinate 94,925,761 of NC_134398.1, forward strand.
TCAAAAAGATTATAATTAAAGTCACCCATTACAATAATATTCGAAAATCTGTCAAAGAGATCAGAATGAAGAACCTCAAAACTATCAACACATCCCGTGGGCAAGTAAACTACACCAATAACAATCGATAAAGTGTTACCAAAAATCTCTATAAAAAGAGATTCACAAACACCATATCTAGTACCCCGGAACAAAACTCTATACCGAAGATTTTTAGAAACATACAGACATACTCCACCACCACTACAATTCCGGTTAGGAAGAGAGCGATCATTCCTTATTAGATTGTAGTTTGGAACTGATAAAGAACTGGAAAACATATTAGCCTTAAACCATGTTTCCGTGACGCCAATGATATCAAGGCCTGAATCAAAGAAGGTATTTTTAAATTCCTCCAGTTTCGTGCCTGAGGTAGAAGGACAAAGGCTTTGAGAATTTATATGCGACATATTTAAATTGTTAGAGTAGTTAGATGTACAGTTCTTTAGTATGCTGTTATCACTGGCTATAGGACCAAGGTTGTTACTATGAGTCATGCATGGAAATTTCATGCGTAGGGGGAACCAGCTAAAATAACTAATAAGTTTTTTAAATTCATATTTTCAAAACTACCCTCCTTGTATGAGAATTGAAAATTTACAAATGCCATAGTAAATATTTTAACAATTATGCAATACCCAAAATCAGCAAAAATATTTAAGTTAAAAGGTTAATCCAATAAGTAATTAACATATAAAATGACATTTTTAATCACATAAAAAAATGAATAATTGAAATAAAAATAATTAATAATTTTAATTTAATTGTCCCAATTAATGTTTTAATTAAATATAAACTACATATCATATTTAAAATATAATTGAAAATTTTAGAAAATAGCTACTTTTTAATTTTAGTTGTAGTTTTTTATAAATAATGTACTCATTGAAAATAATTCAACTATTATTACAAAAATTAAAATGTGAAAAAATTAAAAGTGCCAGAAAAAAACAGTATTTTTTGATCAATAATATTGTAATTTGTAATAATTTCCGTGATTGATACTAAAATTTTCATGATTGTCTCAAATTTAATTAAGAAAAAAATTAATTGGAACAATTCATGATACAAATCTTACAAAATCTTTAGTAATACAGCAAAAAAAAAAAAAAATAGTGAAAAATAATACTGACAATAAAAAGATCATAATTGCACCTCAAGAGACTAAAATGAAATCTTGTAAATTGTGATAAGATCCTGAATTCTAACTATTTTGATCTCATTATTGAGCATGATGAGTTTCGTTTTTAAAAATTCACGATTTATGATGATGTAAAGGGTGATACGGTCAAAATTTGGTCAATATAAACTTGACGTATTTCTTTCAATTTTGCATTTGTAAAACCCTGAACACCATTCATTTTGAAGGTGTGTGTGTGTAGAATGGTGCTCCTATTTTGAATTTTGAATTCACTCTTCAGTTGTCAAAATGCCGTCCAAGCAAGAATAGCAGCGTATCAAAATTTTGTTCGCGCATCGCGAAAATCCGAGCTACTCGCACGCAAAGCAGGAAGTCTGGATCGGGGGGTAATCGAAAACCGGAAGCCGCTGAGACGACAAAGAAAGTTGCCGGTAGTTTCAAGCGAAACCCTAACCTCTCTCTCCGAGATGCCGCAAATAAGCTGGGTGTATCGTCTACAACCGTGCATCGAGCCAAAAACGAGCCGGACTATCGACTTACAAGAAGGTAGTGACTCCAAATTGCGATGATAAACAAAATACGACGGCCAAAGCGCGATCCCGGAGGCTGTACACGACGATGCTGACGAAGTTTGACTGCGTGGTAATGGACGACGAAACCTACGTCAAAGCCGACTACAAGCAGCTTCCGGGACAGGAGTTTTATACGGCAAAAGGAAGGGGAATGGTAGCAGATATTTTCAAGCACATAAAACTGTCAAAGTTCACAAAGAAATATCTGGTTTGGCAAGCCATCTTTACCTGTGGCTTGAAAAGCAGCATTTTCATAGCTTCCGGGACTGTCAACCAAGAAATTTACGTGAAAGAGTGTTTGAATAAACGTCTGCTGCCTTTCCTGAAGAAACACGGTTGTTCCGTACTGTTTTGGCCGGATTTGGCATCTTGCCATTACGGTAAAAAGGCCATGGAGTGGTACGCCGCCAACAACGTGCAGGTGGTTCCCAAGGACAAGAACCCTCCCGCAAATCCACATCGACAAATTTTATGCGAATTGCACCACCTTTCCTTACATTACGTGCTTTATGTTCGTGGACGTAATGTCAACTTTCAAGAACGCACAGAGGAAAGCAACAACAGTAATAAAATCGTGTTAAAGGTTACACGCAGCAGCCACAACAGCAAATGAATGTGAATTCAATATCAGTTTATAGAATTAAGAAAATGCAGCAAAACTTTATATGGCCAATATTTTCAGACGTTGCAACTTTAGTTTTAAGTAGTATAATATTTTTCCGCACAGCGATTCACTTATTTGTTCAATTTATGTCAAAATCCCACCGAAATCCCAGCGAAATTGCGTTATCGAACACCAGATGGTAGCTGCCGAGATCTGATAGATAAACACCGTTTATTTCAGCTTATCTCAATTAATTAAACTGAACTTACCGTGAGATAAAGCAGAGATATTCATGAAATCTTTATTTTTGTTCTTTTAATATAAATTAAAATATAAATTAATATAAAAAAAAATTAAAAATATTAGGTTTTCCTTTGAAATTGCAGGGGGGTTTGAGGACAGATCAATCAGAGCAGTTCAACCAGTACATTTCCCGAAGATAAATTTAAAGATTTTACCTATGAAGACTATGTAAGATTCTGGATTTATAAGAACTATTTTTGTTTGAGTTTTAGAGGAATCATTGACATCTTGTGTGCAAGAAAATTATAAAATAACGTCTTGACTTGAAATCTTAAATCTGTAGATTTTCACCCGAGAAGTAAAATCTGGACATTTTACATTGAGTTTCAAGTAAATTTCATGATCGGTGCGCCTTCTATACCCTCAAACAGTGAAATCGGTCTATATGAAGGCATTACCAAATGGACCGATAAAAACTTAATCCAATACACGTTTTTGTGAGCTTAAAATACCAGAATATTTACAATTTCAGGCAAATCGGATAAAATCTAGGGTTTCTAGAAACCCAAGGAGTTAAATCGGGAAATCGTTCTTATGAGGCCTATACTAAAATATGGACCGATACTCACCGTTTTCGGCACACCTCTTTATGGCCAGAAAATACCACTAGATTTCCAATATCAGGCAAATTGGATAAAAACTTCGGATTCTAGAAGCCTAAGAAGTAAAATGGTGAAATCGGTCTATATGGGGGCTATACCAAAACATGGGCCGATACTCACCATTTTCGATACACCTCTTTACGGTCCTAAAATACTTCTAGATTTCCAATTTCAGATAAATTGGATAAAAACTGCGGTTTCTATAAGCCCAAGACCCCAAATCGGGAGGTTGGTTTATATGGGGACCATACCAAAACATGGACCGATGCTCACCATTTTTGGCACACCTCTTTACGGTTCTAAAATACCTCTAGATTTCCAATTTCTGGTAAATTGAATAAAAACTGCGGATTCTAGAAGACCAAGAAGTAAAATCAAGAGATCGGTCTATATGGGGGGGCTATACCAAAACATGGGCCGATACTCGCAATTTTTGGCACACCCCTTTATGGTCCGAAAATACCTCTAGATTTCGAATTTCTGGCACATTGGATAAAAACTACGGTTTCTATAAGCCCAAGAAGTAAAATCGGGAGATCGGTCTATATGGGGGCTATACCAAATATGGACCAATACTCACCGTTTTTGGCACACCTCTTTATGGTCATAAAATACCTCTAGATTTCATATTTCAAAATTGGATAAAAACTACGATTTCTATAATTGGATAAAAACTACGATTTCTATAAGCCCAAGACCCCAAATCCGGAAGTTGGTTTATATGGGGGCTATATCAAAACCTGGACCGATATAGCCCATCTTCGAACTTGACCTGCCTACAGACAAAAGACGAGTTTGTGCAAAATTTCAGCACGATTGTTTCATTATTGAAAACTGTAGCGTGATTACAACAGACAGCCAGACAGACGGACATGGTTATATCGTCTTTGAATTTCTCCCTGAACAAGAATATATACACTTTATACAGTCGGAAATCGATATTTCGATGTGTTACAAACGGAATGACAAACTTATTATACCGCCGTCACCATTCTACGGTGGTGGGTATAAAAAACCAAAAAATAAAAACATTTTTACTTCCAGATGTCCTTGGCGTGATATATCCCAATGTTACTTCCGTCCTCGTCCTGTAGTTACACACAAAAAAATATTATAATTTTTGAGCTAACAATAAATTGTTGTTACAGAAAATTTTGAAGTTCAACTAAATTTTTGTTGATATAACAAAATGTTTGTTGATATAACAAAATTAGTTGCTAAAGTGACTAAAATCGTAATTGTATTTACAAAATACGTTGTTAGCTCAAATTTAAACATAATTTTAATTGTATTGACAATCAAATTAATTGATATTTTTTTGTGTGTACACATTGCCTACGATTTCATATGGCGTTCTACCAATACTTTCGTGATAACTATTTCGTAGGGCACAGTTAACACTACTCAAGTATTTATCCCATTCCGTTTGGTAGGATGATCGTAAAGCTTCATTCACTACACGGTTCACTCTTTCGCTTGCATTAGCCTGCGGGCTCTATACGGCAGTAAAGTTATGTTCCACTCCGAACTCACGCAGTAACTTCTCAAAATCCCGGTCACGATAACGTCAGGGACCCCAAAGCTGGTAAAAATATCTGATCTTAATTTCTTAATGATTTCAAGAAAGTATATTTTGAAAAATGGTCCAAAATTATTAATATGCCGTTGTAGCCAGACTTGGATCTTGGTAAAGGTCCAATGAGATCCATATATAGTCTTGGGAATGGCCTTTCTGTTTCAATCATTTGGCCTAATGGAGGTCTTAATGTAGTGGTTGGCGTTTTAGAGGTTTTGCACAGTTCACAATTTTGTATATAATGTTTGACATCCTTATCAAGAACTGGCCTTTCTGTTTCAATCATTTGGCCTAATGGAGGTCTTAATGTAGTGGTTGGCGTTTTAGAGGTTTTGCACAGTTCACAATTTTGTATATAATGTTTGACATCCTTATCAAGAACTGGCCAATACATGTAACGCCTAATTCTTCCGAGATATGCCAGAATATGCCGAATTTGAAACATGATGGGCCGTATATATAACTTTGGTCCGTAGTTCAGCTGGAACCAAAAGTTTCCATCTATTTGCTTCATTTATCTCCTCGCTCTCAAAACCAATTCTTTTATAAATGTATTTCCCTACCACTTTGAAGTCGGGTAATTGAGCTGTTTTATATTCATTTCGAAGCTGAGTATGCGAATGTCCATCGAATGCCTCTTATTGCTTCTATGGCCACTTCTCCGTCGTAAATTCGTGACAGAGTATCAGGTACTATATTAAGATGGCCTTTACGGTGTTCAATGGTAAAATTAAAACCCTGTAACTTTAGAGACCATCGCGCTAGGCGTCCTGACAAGCCCTTTTGGCTCATAAGCCACTTTAGGCTTGCGTGGTCAGTTATCACTTTAAATTCGTGTCCTTCTACGTACGGCCTATACTTCTCTATGGCGACCACGACTGCTAAGCACTCTAAATCCGTCACCGTATAGTATCTCTGACATTTGTTCAATTTTTGTGACATAAAAGCGATAGGCTTTTTATTCCCGTTCTCATCTTCCTGAGCTGAAACAGCACCAATCCCAGACATACTTGCGTCGCACTAAATGATAAACGGCTTATTATAGTCCGGATTTATTAGTACTGGTGCCGTTGTAAGTTTATCCTTAAGCTTTTTTAGCCAATAATTCTGTCAACGGATAAGTGATCGATGCGTATGATACCATCCTGTCATCCCTAGAAATCGACGAAGCTGTTTGACATTTTTAGGGGGTGGTAAATCGCGTATAGCTGTAATCTTTTCTTCATCTATCTACAATGTACCATTTCCAACAACGCATCCCAGATATTTTACACTTTTCATGGCGAAATTGCTCTTACCAACTCACTCAAACTCAAATGATCCTCGAAATTTTCAGATAATACTAATAGGTCATCTAAATAAACGAACACATGAGTCTTCATGGTATACGGTATTACGACATCCATTAATCTACAGCGTGTCTGTGGGCCATTACAAAGCCCAAAAGGCATTCTGGTAAACTTGTACAAAGGTCTATTTGGTACCGTTAAAGCTGTCTTCTGTTTGGATCTTTCACTAAGGCGAATTTGCCAGAACGCGTCTTTTAAGTCAATTGTTGATATCCAGTGTACAGAGGGAAGTCGGGATAATATTCCCTCAATATTTGGGATGGGATATGGATCCTTTTCTGTTACACTATTTAATTTGCGGCTATCTAAACACATGCGTATTTTACCAGGCTTTATCACTACTACCGTAGGGGACTACCATGGTGAATTTGGCGCCTCCTCTATAACGCCTAACTTGAGCATCCTGTCTAGTTCCCCAAACATCTCTATCGCTGGTGAGATTGGATAATATCTCTGTTTTATAGGTTTAGCCATACCTGTATCTATATCATGTACTACCAAGTCTGTGCACCCTAATCCTTCCACTTCCGAACTTGGAAAAACTGAAATTACTGCTTCTAGTCGACGCGACTGTTCTGCTGTTAACTATATTTGCTGGCATGAAAAGTTGCTAGCTTCTATTGCATTAACAGATGGCAGAGATATCTCTAGACCGAACAGTTTCCAAAAATAATAACCGCATATTAAATCCTTCGTATGGATGGTACCACAAGGAATTCGCATGGTAAATTTTTATTTCTAAATTTCACGACTAGTTTTATCGAACCGAGAACTGTTTGCCTACTTCCATCGGCTGCTTTAACATTTCCTACACGCTTTACAAACTGAGGTTTGTCTTGTATGACTGTCGCCAGTTGTCCTCCGATAACACTTCGGTTCGCCCCGCTATCTAATAGGGAACTGAACTCTTTATCCTCGATTCTTATTCTAATATATGGTCTATTATCGAAGTCTTTTTCTTCAATCGATGAAATAATATATCACCTACATCTTTTTAAATTATTGTAGTACTGCCTAATTCTTCGTTTCTTCTTCGTAATTCTATTTATAGCTAAATCTAATTTTTGTTGTTGAATAATTTTAACATTTTTATTTATGGATACTAAATCTGATAATATTGTGTCTTCTTCTATTGTATCGGATGTCCGTATTATTTCCTGCGGACATCCATTTTGCCTTTTCTTGGAGTTGCATCGTGGACATATTGGCTTGTAATTGTCAACCAAACCACAACCGTAATAAAAGATTCGCCTTGTCTCCATACACTCTACAAACGTGTGACCGACCTTATTGCAATTCCAACATTTAAGTACACGCATAACACATACTTCCTTATTATCTATCTTATCCGAGTCGTCTTCTTCTTCCAAATATATTTCCGATACTTTTGTTTTGCCTGTCCTATTATCCTTTTCTTGCAACTCCCTCATGAACTTTTCGTGTTTTCGGACTTCTCTCCTCAGTACACTCAATGTTGTTATATTGAAGTGCAAAAGCTCATGTCCTACTTCCGCACTATTAGAAAAATATGTTTTTCATATGTTCCGATATAAACAAAAGTGTTTCGGGCACAATTTTTAAAAACAATATATTTAAGTGCAAACATTTAATGTTCCTAAACTAACACTAAATGTTTGGGACACATATGTTAATATGTTAGAATATATTATGTTTGGGGCATGAATGTTTTATAAAAATAATATGTGTGAATGTAAACATATATAAATTTACAAATTTCGAGTAAACATATATATGTTATGATATTTTATTCGGAGAGTGACAGAGAGAGAGTATAGAGAAAGAAATAGAAATGGAAACCGGGAGGGTTGACGAAAGATATCAACATAACACATCGAGAGAATGAAAAGAGAGCAATTTCTGTGAAACCGCTTGTATGTTGTTTCGAAAAACTGTTTTATGATAAGGCCAAAAATTGTATATGCTTAAGTCAAAATATTATTTAAATTGAATATTAGAATGAGTATTCGTAGTAAAGAGAATATACATTCGGAACCAAGAGAATAGACATTTGAAAAAAAAACAGCATGTGTTTTCGCCTTGAGAGCAGCATTTTATATATGTGTGGACATGTGTTTTGTTTATCATTTTGGCATTGTGGGCACAATTTTTAGCTTGGTTCGTTAAAAGAAATCGGAACGTATGCTAACCACTGCTCCACGTGGCCAACAAATATATGTTTCTGTTAAATAATGTTATGTTTGCATAGGCTCGTGGGCGCTGCAAACTACACCCTTACAAAAAATCGCTTCTGTAACATATACTCCCAAACATATTTTGCTTCAAGCATATACATTTTTGGGTATTGCCCAAACATTTATATGTTTGATCTCTTCCAATATATAATATGTTTGAAAGCATATTGGTCTAAACAATATATGTTTGGATAGTCTAAGTTCCAAACATTTTGTATTTTTGCATCCAAATTCAATAATGTTGTCTTCCAAAAAACAATATGTTATTATGTGAACATATAATATGTTTGGAAGCATTTTGCACCCAAAAATATTATATGCTTAAAAAAATTCTCCCAAACAATATTGTGCTCAAAATTTTATTTATTTATTTATATATTTACAATCATAATGAATTATGAAAATGAACAGGTAATATAGGTGCTAACAACATAGGTTTTCGACCTGAATGCTCAAAATTTTGTTTCTGCCTAATTGTATATTCCCTCACATCTTTCTCACTTCCACGAGATTTTTTAGTTCTTAGCACCTTTTTCTGTAATACAAACATTGTAGAAGAAATTATTCAATTCTATGATTTTTTTATTTTAATTTTACCTTTTGCCGGACGGGGATTCGAACAGCGGACCACACAGTTTGTAAGGATCAAAGAAGTAGCTGATCAATTGCCCAAGGGAAAATAAAATGTTAATTTTGTAATAACAACCACCAACTTAATTCAATATCGCTCCCTGTTAAATAGCGCTCCAAGCTACTAAACACATATATGTTTATAGGCTATTTCTAAATTAATATATGTTTGCATCCAAGCATATTATATTTACAAACATTTTATGTCCCAAACATAATATGTTCTAACATATTAACATATATGTCCCAAACATGTTATGCTAGTTTATGAACATTATATGCTTGCACTCAAAAATATTGTGTTTAAAAATTTGTGTTCCAAACATATAATGTTTATAGCCAAACATATGAAAAACAGTCTTTTTCATCCGTGTATGCAGTATAAATGTAACTTATAACGATAATTGCCTATTGGTGACTATAACAGCTACGTAGCCCAGTGGTAGTGTGTTGGCTTACAAATTGGATGGGGGTTGTTCTTGTCCTGGTAGATAGATTTCGGTCCGTTACAAAATCAATAAAATTTTAAAGGTAGCAAATTAAAGAAACGACCGGCAGTTGTGCATTAAAGAAGTAAGGAAGGATATCGATGCTGAGATATCTCGATGTTAACGATATCTCGATCGGAAAGCCCACCCATCAATGCCGACCGTATAATTTGTGTCAGCCCTGTGAGCATTCTCTACGCCCCGATCTTCTGTTTCGAAAGAGAAAACACCCGCTTAGAATTTCATTATGTATAAGTAGATATATTCAACAGATATTAAAATAATAACAACGCAAAAACAGGACAATTAGGATGTGAAGTTCACCAATGTGGTATCACAATGGACTGAATAGTCTAAGTGAGCCCGATACATCGAGCTGCCACGTAACCTGGGATGTGAATGGGTCAATATGTATGTTTAATATGTAGAACTAAAAATTATAATTCAAATAATGGAAATATGAAAATATGGAATGTATTCTTTTTGTAAATGTAATATGAATAATAGTTTCGGTGAGACCTACAGTTGAAAAGTTTACTAGAGTTCAAATTGACCCGTTGGTGCAGTGTGATATAACCCTCGACGCGATAAAATCCCTGCCAGAGTTCTACGGCCACCCAGGCACATACGTGTCCTGGCGTGTGGCCGCACATAACGCATATGAGTTATTTGCCTTATATGATGACAGCGAACGCCATTACCAGTCAGTAGTTATTCTGAAAAATAAGGTGAGAGGAGCCGCTGACGCGGTGCTCTCCTCATTTAGTACAGTTTTGAACTTCAGGGCAATCATTGCCAGGTTAGATTTTACGTACGCGGACAAACGTCCGATATACTTTATTGAGCAGGAAATGTCCACTCTGAGACAGGGCTCAATGTCCCTGCTGCAATTTTACGACGAAGTAGAAAAGAAACTAACTCTTTTAACAAATAAGACAATAATGTCGTATGAGAACACGGTTGCTGAAACGATAAATATAGGGCGGATGCTCTTATGGTGTTCATATCGGGGCTAAGGAAACCCCTTTGTGATATCCTTTTTGCGTCGAGACCATCCGACCTCCCTTCTGCTTTGGCTCTAGCGCAAGAAGTAGACGCCAACAGCGAGCGCTACGCTTTCGCAAAAAATTTTGCGAACAGAGCCAATGAAAATTTCTCTCTCAGGAAGAGTTTTTCGAATGCCGACCACAATGTGGGACAGAAGAACCCACATTATCTGGTTAGCAAACAAAAACAAACTGGCCAATAACCAGTCAGTAGTGTTCAAAGGCAACACACCAGTGACAGAAATCGTATCGAACCCATGGAGGTTGATCCCTCTCTGTCACAATTCAAACATGCTACGAGCTTCCCTGCTCATGACTGGCGGCAGGGGTATGGACAAAAACGGGCTGCTAACTCAGGCCGATCTACAGGACAGTACAAAGAGTGAACCACCTCAATGACGAGGATGATCCGACGGATGGAGAACCGTACGAGGAAGAGGCAGAGCGGGCCGTGGATGATATCGAATGTGATGAGCTAAATTTTTATACCCTTCACCACTACTGTGGTACAGGGTATAATAAGTTTGTGCATTTGTATGTAACGCCAAGAAGGAGTAATCATAGACCAACCTTTTAGTATACGGATCGGCTTAGAATTAAATTCTGAGTCGATTTAGCGATGTCCGTCTGTCTGTCTGTCCGTCTGTCTGTCCGTCTGTCTGTCCGTCTGTCTGTCCGTCTATCTGTCTGTCTGTCTGTCTGTCTGTTGATGTATTTTTGTGTGCAAAGTACAGCTCGCAGTTTTAGTCCGATTGTCCTAAAATTTGGTATAGGGTCCTGTTTCGGCTCAAAGACGATCCCTATTGATTTTGGAAAAAATCGGTTCAGATTTCGATATAGCTGCCATATATATTTTTCACCGATCTGGTCATATTGGGCGTGTATATCAACCGATCTTCCTCAAATTCCGTACATCCGAATATTTTATGAGTTTCGAAAAACTTGCAAAATATCAGCAAAATCGGTTCAGATTTAGATATAGCTCCCATATATAGCTTTCGCCCGATTTACACTCATTTGCCCACAGAGGCCAATTTTTTGCTCCGATTTAGTTGAAATTTTGCATAGGGAGTAGAATTAGCGTTGTAACTATGCGTGCCAAATTTGCTTGAAATCGGTTCAGATTTGGATATATCTCCCATATAAAGCTTTCGACCGATTTACACTCATATGACCACAGAGGCCAATTTTTAACTCCGATTTAGTTGAAATTTTGCACAGGGAGTAGAATTAGCATTGTAGCTATGCGTGCCAAATTTGGTTGAAATCGGTTCAGAGTTAGATATAGCTCCCATATATATGTTTTTCTGATTTCGACAAAAATGGTCAAAATACCAACATTTTCCTTGTAAAATCGCCACTGCTTAGTCGAAAAGTTGTAAAAATGACTCTAATTTTCCTAAACTTCTAATACATATATATCGAGCGATAAATCATAAATAAACTTTTTCGAAGTTTCCTTAAAATTGCTTCAGATTTAAACGTTTCCCATATTTATACCCTTCACCACTACTGTGGTACAGGGTATAATAAGTTTGTGCATTTGTATGTAACGCCAAGAAGGAGTAATCATAGACCAACCTTTTAGTATACGGATCGGCTTAGAATTAAATTCTGAGTCGATTTAGCGATGTCCGTCTGTCTGTCTGTCCGTCTGTCTGTCCGTCTGTCTGTCCGTCTGTCTGTCTGTCTGTCTGTCTGTTGATGTATTTTTGTGTGCAAAGTACAGCTCGCAGTTTTAGTCCGATTGTCCTAAAATTTGGTATAGGGTCCTGTTTCGGCTCAAAGACGATCCCTATTGATTTTGGAAAAAATCGGTTCAGATTTCGATATAGCTGCCATATATATTTTTCACCGATCTGGTCATATTGGGCGTGTATATCAACCGATCTTCCTCAAATTCCGTACATCCGAATATTTTATGAGTTTCGAAAAACTTGCAAAATATCAGCAAAATCGGTTCAGATTTAGATATAGCTCCCATATATAGCTTTCGCCCGATTTACACTCATTTGCCCACAGAGGCCAATTTTTTGCTCCGATTTAGTTGAAATTTTGCATAGGGAGTAGAATTAGCGTTGTAACTATGCGTGCCAAATTTGCTTGAAATCGGTTCAGATTTGGATATATCTCCCATATAAAGCTTTCGACCGATTTACACTCATATGACCACAGAGGCCAATTTTTAACTCCGATTTAGTTGAAATTTTGCACAGGGAGTAGAATTAGCATTGTAGCTATGCGTGCCAAATTTGGTTGAAATCGGTTCAGAGTTAGATATAGCTCCCATATATATGTTTTTCTGATTTCGACAAAAATGGTCAAAATACCAACATTTTCCTTGTAAAATCGCCACTGCTTAGTCGAAAAGTTGTAAAAATGACTCTAATTTTCCTAAACTTCTAATACATATATATCGAGCGATAAATCATAAATAAACTTTTTCGAAGTTTCCTTAAAATTGCTTCAGATTTAAACGTTTCCCATATTTATACCCTTCACCACTACTGTGGTACAGGGTATAATAAGTTTGTGCATTTGTATGTAACGCCAAGAAGGAGTAATCATAGACCAACCTTTTAGTATACGGATCGGCTTAGAATTAAATTCTGAGTCGATTTAGCGATGTCCGTCTGTCTGTCTGTCCGTCTGTCTGTCCGTCTGTCTGTCCGTCTGTCTGTCTGTCTGTCTGTCTGTCTGTTGATGTATTTTTGTGTGCAAAGTACAGCTCGCAGTTTTAGTCCGATTGTCCTAAAATTTGGTATAGGGTCCTGTTTCGGCTCAAAGACGATCCCTATTGATTTTGGAAAAAATCGGTTCAGATTTCGATATAGCTGCCATATATATTTTTCACCGATCTGGTCATATTGGGCGTGTATATCAACCGATCTTCCTCAAATTCCGTACATCCGAATATTTTATGAGTTTCGAAAAACTTGCAAAATATCAGCAAAATCGGTTCAGATTTAGATATAGCTCCCATATATAGCTTTCGCCCGATTTACACTCATTTGCCCACAGAGGCCAATTTTTTGCTCCGATTTAGTTGAAATTTTGCATAGGGAGTAGAATTAGCGTTGTAACTATGCGTGCCAAATTTGCTTGAAATCGGTTCAGATTTGGATATATCTCCCATATAAAGCTTTCGCCCGATTTACACTCATATGACCACAGAGGCCAATTTTTAACTCCGATTTAGTTGAAATTTTGCACAGGGAGTAGAATTAGCATTGTAGCTATGCGTGCCAAATTTGGTTGAAATCGGTTCAGAGTTAGATATAGCTCCCATATATATGTTTTTCTGATTTCGACAAAAATGGTCAAAATACCAACATTTTCCTTGTAAAATCGCCACTGCTTAGTCGAAAAGTTGTAAAAATGACTCTAATTTTCCTAAACTTCTAATACATATATATCGAGCGATAAATCATAAATAAACTTTTTCGAAGTTTCCTTAAAATTGCTTCAGATTTAAACGTTTCCCATATTTATACCCTTCACCACTACTGTGGTACAGGGTATAATAAGTTTGTGCATTTGTATGTAACGCCAAGAAGGAGTAATCATAGACCAACCTTTTAGTATACGGATCGGCTTAGAATTAAATTCTGAGTCGATTTAGCGATGTCCGTCTGTCTGTCTGTCCGTCTGTCTGTCCGTCTGTCTGTCCGTCTGTCTGTCCGTCTATCTGTCTGTCTGTCTGTCTGTCTGTTGATGTATTTTTGTGTGCAAAGTACAGCTCGCAGTTTTAGTCCGATTGTCCTAAAATTTGGTATAGGGTCCTGTTTCGGCTCAAAGACGATCCCTATTGATTTTGGAAAAAATCGGTTCAGATTTCGATATAGCTGCCATATATATTTTTCACCGATCTGGTCATATTGGGCGTGTATATCAACCGATCTTCCTCAAATTCCGTACATCCGAATATTTTATGAGTTTCGAAAAACTTGCAAAATATCAGCAAAATCGGTTCAGATTTAGATATAGCTCCCATATATAGCTTTCGCCCGATTTACACTCATTTGCCCACAGAGGCCAATTTTTTGCTCCGATTTAGTTGAAATTTTGCATAGGGAGTAGAATTAGCGTTGTAACTATGCGTGCCAAATTTGCTTGAAATCGGTTCAGATTTGGATATATCTCCCATATAAAGCTTTCGCCCGATTTACACTCATATGACCACAGAGGCCAATTTTTAACTCCGATTTAGTTGAAATTTTGCACAGGGAGTAGAATTAGCATTGTAGCTATGCGTGCCAAATTTGGTTGAAATCGGTTCAGAGTTAGATATAGCTCCCATATATATGTTTTTCTGATTTCGACAAAAATGGTCAAAATACCAACATTTTCCTTGTAAAATCGCCACTGCTTAGTCGAAAAGTTGTAAAAATGACTCTAATTTTCCTAAACTTCTAATACATATATATCGAGCGATAAATCATAAATAAACTTTTTCGAAGTTTCCTTAAAATTGCTTCAGATTTAAACGTTTCCCATATTTATACCCTTCACCACTACTGTGGTACAGGGTATAATAAGTTTGTGCATTTGTATGTAACGCCAAGAAGGAGTAATCATAGACCAACCTTTTAGTATACGGATCGGCTTAGAATTAAATTCTGAGTCGATTTAGCGATGTCCGTCTGTCTGTCTGTCCGTCTGTCTGTCCGTCTGTCTGTCCGTCTGTCTGTCCGTCTATCTGTCTGTCTGTCTGTCTGTCTGTTGATGTATTTTTGTGTGCAAAGTACAGCTCGCAGTTTTAGTCCGATTGTCCTAAAATTTGGTATAGGGTCCTGTTTCGGCTCAAAGACGATCCCTATTGATTTTGGAAAAAATCGGTTCAGATTTCGATATAGCTGCCATATATATTTTTCACCGATCTGGTCATATTGGGCGTGTATATCAACCGATCTTCCTCAAATTCCGTACATCCGAATATTTTATGAGTTTCGAAAAACTTGCAAAATATCAGCAAAATCGGTTCAGATTTAGATATAGCTCCCATATATAGCTTTCGCCCGATTTACACTCATTTGCCCACAGAGGCCAATTTTTTGCTCCGATTTAGTTGAAATTTTGCATAGGGAGTAGAATTAGCGTTGTAACTATGCGTGCCAAATTTGCTTGAAATCGGTTCAGATTTGGATATATCTCCCATATAAAGCTTTCGACCGATTTACACTCATATGACCACAGAGGCCAATTTTTAACTCCGATTTAGTTGAAATTTTGCACAGGGAGTAGAATTAGCATTGTAGCTATGCGTGCCAAATTTGGTTGAAATCGGTTCAGAGTTAGATATAGCTCCCATATATATGTTTTTCTGATTTCGACAAAAATGGTCAAAATACCAACATTTTCCTTGTAAAATCGCCACTGCTTAGTCGAAAAGTTGTAAAAATGACTCTAATTTTCCTAAACTTCTAATACATATATATCGAGCGATAAATCATAAATAAACTTTTTCGAAGTTTCCTTAAAATTGCTTCAGATTTAAACGTTTCCCATATTTATACCCTTCACCACTACTGTGGTACAGGGTATAATAAGTTTGTGCATTTGTATGTAACGCCAAGAAGGAGTAATCATAGACCAACCTTTTAGTATACGGATCGGCTTAGAATTAAATTCTGAGTCGATTTAGCGATGTCCGTCTGTCTGTCTGTCCGTCTGTCTGTCCGTCTGTCTGTCCGTCTGTCTGTCTGTCTGTCTGTCTGTCTGTTGATGTATTTTTGTGTGCAAAGTACAGCTCGCAGTTTTAGTCCGATTGTCCTAAAATTTGGTATAGGGTCCTGTTTCGGCTCAAAGACGATCCCTATTGATTTTGGAAAAAATCGGTTCAGATTTCGATATAGCTGCCATATATATTTTTCACCGATCTGGTCATATTGGGCGTGTATATCAACCGATCTTCCTCAAATTCCGTACATCCGAATATTTTATGAGTTTCGAAAAACTTGCAAAATATCAGCAAAATCGGTTCAGATTTAGATATAGCTCCCATATATAGCTTTCGCCCGATTTACACTCATTTGCCCACAGAGGCCAATTTTTTGCTCCGATTTAGTTGAAATTTTGCATAGGGAGTAGAATTAGCGTTGTAACTATGCGTGCCAAATTTGCTTGAAATCGGTTCAGATTTGGATATATCTCCCATATAAAGCTTTCGACCGATTTACACTCATATGACCACAGAGGCCAATTTTTAACTCCGATTTAGTTGAAATTTTGCACAGGGAGTAGAATTAGCATTGTAGCTATGCGTGCCAAATTTGGTTGAAATCGGTTCAGAGTTAGATATAGCTCCCATATATATGTTTTTCTGATTTCGACAAAAATGGTCAAAATACCAACATTTTCCTTGTAAAATCGCCACTGCTTAGTCGAAAAGTTGTAAAAATGACTCTAATTTTCCTAAAATTCTAATACATATATATCGAGCGATAAATCATAAATAAACTTTTTCGAAGTTTCCTTAAAATTGCTTCAGATTTAAACGTTTCCCATATTTTTTTACTAACATTGTGTTCCACCCTAGTGCATTAGCCGACTTAAATTTTGAGCCTATAGATTTTGTAGAAGTCTATCAAATTCTTCCAGATCGAGTGATATTTAAATGTATGTATTTGGGACAAACCTTTATATATAGCCCCCAACACATTTGACGGATGTGATATGGTATCGAAAATTTAGATCTACAAAGTGGTGCAGGGTATAATATAGTCGGCCCCGCCCGACTTTAGACTTTCCTTACTGGTTTTTTACTAACATTGTGTTCCACCCTAGTGCATTAGCCGACTTAAATTTTGAGCCTATAGATTTTGTAGAAGTCTATCAAATTCTTCCAGATCGAGTGATATTTAAATGTATGTATTTGGGACAAACCTTTATATATAGCCCCCAACACATTTGACGGATGTGATATGGTATCGAAAATTTAGATCTACAAAGTGGTGCAGGGTATAATATAGTCGGCCCCGCCCGACTTTAGACTTTCCTTACTGGTTTAGAGTTAGGTTCCTCCTAGCTTGGATTTCAAGGTCGATAGGGGGAGGGAATTGAAACTCCTTGTCGATACAGGGGCTTCAAGGAGCTATATCGAACCCCTGTCGGAGCTTAAAGATGTGAGACTTATTCAGAACTCCTTTTCTGTAAAGTCCATTCACGGGTTTACACCCATCACACATAAATGCGATTCATACGGAGAATGAGGACCCTGTGTACTCAAGGTTATACCCGTACCCACTCGGCGTTTCAGATTTTGTGAATAAGGAGGTACAGGATCTATTAGCAAATGGAATCATCCGAAAATCTAGACCTCAATATAATAACCCAGTATGGGTAGTGAAAAAAGGGTCTAAATGAAAATGGACAAGAGAAAAAGCGCCTAGTGATAGACTTCCTCAAGCTTAATGAGAAGACAATCGGCGATCGGTACCCAATTCCAGATATTGCAGAAACCTTATCAAATCTTGGTGGTAGTACATTTTTCAAAACACTTGATCTTAAGTCAGGTTTCCATCAAATTCTGTTTTCAGAATCAGATAGGGAAAAAACTGCGTTTTCGGTGAAAAATGGTAAATATGAATTTTGCAGACTTGCCTTCGGGCTAAAGATGCCCCAAGTATCTTCCAAAGGGCGATAGATGACGTGTTAAGAGAACACATCGGAAGGAGGTGCTTCGTCTACGTAGACGATGTAATCAAATTTTCGAAAGGCGAGCAGGAACACCTGAGAGATGTGGAAGTAGTGTTAAGAAGTTTGTTTGACGCCAATATGAGAGTCTCGGCAGAAAAATCGAATTTTTTTCAAACATATGTCGAGTATTTAGGTTTCATAGTATCAAAAAGGGAATGTGCAGAAAAAGTCGATACAATTAAAAATTTCCCTGAACCTGCCACTCTAAGAGGCCTAAAATCATTTTTGGGCTTGGCAGGATACTATCGCTGCTTCATTCCGGACTTCGCCAAGATTGCGAAACCGCTTTCGAATGTACTTAGGGGAGAATACGGCCGAGTAACTGCGACACAGTCGAGAAAAATCAAACTTGATTTGACCATTGAGCAGAAAAGGGCCTTTAATGAAATAAAAGAGATAATTGCGTCTGACGACGACACGTTGTCATACCCAAATTTTCAGATGCCATTCGATTTGACAACGGACGCTTCCTCTCACGCCATAGGGGCCGTCCTTTCACAGGAGGGTAAACCTATCACGATGATATCACGTACATTGTCCAGGACCGAAGAACATTACGCTACTAACGAACGTGAGTTACTAGCCATTGTCTGGGCGTTGAAGACACTCAGGAACTATCTTTACGGTGTACCAAAAATAAACGTTTTTACGGACCATCAACCGCTTACACTTCGTTTCGGTAGAAATCCAAACTCCAAAATCAAGCGATGGAAGGCTTTTATAGACGAATGTAATGCAAAGCTGATTTATAAGCCAGGAAAGGAAAACGTCGCGGCCGACGCGCTTTCCAGGCAGCACATGAACGCCTTGGAAAATATGAGCACAGAAACGGTGCATAGCGAGGAGTCATCCACCAACACTATCGAAAGAACTGACAAGCTGGTGAATTGTTTCCGTAACCAAATACTCATCGAAGAGGGCGTAGAACCTCAGAGGAAGACGTTTATAATTATTGGCAAAAAAACGAGACATTTGATTACGTTCAGAACCGAAGACGATTTGATTAGACATCTGCAGGAGGCTATGAAAGTAGACGTTGTGAATGCCCTTCGATGTGACCTGCACACGTTGGCACGATTCCAGCATAGATTGGTTGAACTTTTTCCAACGGTGAAATTCAGGCACACAGAAAAGCTAGTCATCGACATTACGGACCCAAATGAGCAACAAGAAATAATTGCCACCGAACATAATCGAGCACACCGTGCGTGTTCAATCTACTTCAGTCTTTTCACTTATTTATATTCAATCTTAGTTTGTTTGGCACCAATCTATTTATGAATTAAAATATGTATATACATTTTAGATCCTAAGGTTTCTTGAATTCATTAACAAATAATTCCTTACGTTTTCATGAATTATTAAAACGTAACTTGAAGAAAAACCATTATTTTATCAGTCAAGAGTGGCAACTCGATCAGGGCGTTTTTCCACCCCTCACCTAAGGGCTATTTGTCATTTTAGAGAAGGCAATTGATTACTTCTTTTTCTTACTATCCAGCAAGCAGCACGCATCGAGCAGCCACTCTTGAACTCCTTTACTCCCGTCTCTCACATCTCTTGTAAATAAATGTAAGTGAAAGAAAATAGTATTGGTGTTCTCATTTGTGTTGGTGGATTAGCGAAGAATTAAGCAAAGGCGCAATTGAAGGGTTTAGGGTTTCCATCCTAATTCTTCTGGAACCTAAGTTCCCCCATATTTTTTGTTTTCAGCATGCATTACTATGCAGTGAACCTAAGTTCACAAATCAATCTTCTCAGAAAACAAGTATTCTTGTCATCGTCCTTCGAGCCGGATCTGAACCAGCGACCTATGGATTTACAGTTTTGTTTCTCATTATTGCATGACATATTCATCATCACTGTCTATTGAATTCAACACGATTAATCGCATATTTTTTCGTGTTGGTTTGGACAATTACATGCTTCTGAAAATACATATAACATGTTTTTTTTTTTGGAAAATATGATACGAAGAGGTCTGTGAAAATTTGACCCAACCCGTCACAAAGGAAATTTATAATATTCGAAAAAAAAAAAAGATCGGGACAGTGTGTGTGGGATACGTTCGCCCTTAATGTAGCGTACTTCCATTCGCTAAATTAATATTGAATACGAGAACAAATTCGAAATTTCTTCCTAGAAGGAAGAAAATGTTATGTGCAGTATTCATTGATAATAGTTCATTACTCTTATTGCACTAGGGGCTTGCATCCGTATTGGAAGATTTGAAACGAGACTTATAACATTTTGCTACCGTATACATTTTATCGATATACTCTCATGAATATAATTTTATTTGTGCGAAGTATTTATTCCCCTTAAGCTCCATACTCTGCAGATAACTGCTTCCTCATATCTCAAATTAAGGCTTTTTCAATCGCTCTGGTGCATGACGAGGCTACCTAATTGAACATTGCTCGCCATAAATTCGATCTGAATTAAATCCTGGGGTCTGATCTCAAACTTGTTGGCTTGTGTCATGGTTTCAAATGGCTTCCGAGGTTGAGAGGGATTCAAAGGCGGTCACAAGTTGACCTCTTTTAGATCGTCGGTTATAGTGTATGTCTCACTTCGGTAGTTTCCATCTACATCAATCCTCGGATTCTCCAGTGCACCCTTGGTCTCTTAATTTACGATTTGGAATTTATCTAAAACATGAAGTTACTGGGATAGATACTTATATGGTGTACTCTCACCTCGGGATTTGATCTGACTAGTGGAATATAATTCCAAGCTACATCTATCTTGAACCTTTGTCGGGTCTCAGATTTTGAAAAAGAAAAGGAATTTTTGTTTACACGCATTCATATTTGCCACCTTAAGTATCATTTACTGGATTACTATATAACTTGTTTCTCGTGAAACTGAAACCTATTTATTTCTTTTTGGAACTGTTTGACACGCACTCATATTTTATACCTTGAAAATTGTTCACTCAATTACTATATGAGCTGTCTCCCGTGAAACTGAAATCTATTCATTTTAATTTTTGAACGGAATTTTGTTCATTATCACACTAGGTGATTTTGCCATTGTTTCTTGTGAAACTACATTGCTATATTATACTGAGCTTTAATTTTTTGGCACGAGTTTGTCAACAGTTGATGATTCGGTGCAACTCATTTTTCTACGTTTTTCGTACATCATCATCATCACTGGACTATATGTTGATTGGGATTTGGCTGATTGGATAACTTAGTCTCCTAGTTTTTTTCTCGTATTCCAACTGTCACACGGAAGTTATAATTTCTCAGTGGGCATTACGGAAAATACTCCCAAGTTTCAACCTCGTCTTAGTGGAATACTCATTCCTGAATTTTGCCTTCCAAAACTGTGTCACCAAGCTTTCGTGAGACTTTTCTCAAGGGCTCTTTCGTGAATTCAATCGTTAAACAGGTTTAATGTATTTTTTGAGTTTGTATGAACTGGTAGATTAGAATCACCCGTGTTTGTCTGGTTCGCAATTATCTTTGCACTCATTTATCTTTTGTTGGATCTCGTTGACAACGACCGCTTCTCCTTTTTGTCATTTCTCGTGGGGAAATGGAGGCGATAAAAAAGGAGTTCATTTACCATTCGGACGACTTGGTTGTGTTTTGCTCAAGTTTTGATGAGATACCTGCTGATTACACGGACTCATCCCTGGAGATATTACGGCAGGATTTGATGGAAAGGTGGGCGAATGTTCAGGAATTTCATAAAAGGGTGTCTATGGCACCGGATACTGATATTGAGAAGGCTTTCAAAGAGTCTGCTTTGGAGAAATATGGAAATTGTACAAAAAGTTTTCATAGGCTTATGACGAAAATTTTGGATTTTCAAAGAACTTTCGTTACCACGCCGGATTCCTCAAAAGTGTCGATTCCTTTAGAGAATTCAGATTCGAACTTTAGTTGTATGAAGGTCCCTCCCTGTGACACTGAGAACTTTCAGGGTGGATACGAGGAGTGGCCCTCGTTTCGGGATATGTTTACTGCCGTCTACATTAACCACCCGAAATTATCTGCGGTTCAGAAATTATACTATCTTCGCCTAAAAGTGAAGGGTCAGGCCGCAGCTATTGTAAGGAAATATACGCTATGTGGGGACAACTTCCCAATAGCCTGGGAGGCACTAAGATGTCGGTATGAAAATAAGAGGATACTGGTAGATAATCGACTGAAGATACTTTTGAATTTGAAGACCATTCCATTGGAGAGCAGCGAGGCTTTGCAGAAGATCCAGACAACCATAAATGATTGTCTGTCAGCCCTAACGGCGCAAGGTATTTCCACAAAAGATTGGGACCCCGTATTAGTGTATTTGTGTTCAACGAAATTACCTCATGAAACTTTATCGCTTTGGGAACAGTCATTGAAGTCTCATAAGGATTTGCCGAAATGGTCGGAAATGGATACCTTTTTGTCTGATAGGTACGAGGTAGTGGAAAGGTTAGATAGTATACATGGGTCGCGGACAGGATCTCGTAAATTGCCTGAAGTGAATTCCTTCAATACTGAAAGTGTTTCTCAAATTACCTGCAAATTTTGCGATAAGAGTCATCCTCTGAAGAATTGTCAGAAGTTTAAAAATCTCAATCCTGCGGATCGCTCACAATTTGTTTCAAGGAACAATATGTGTCTGAATTGTCTCTCGGATAAGCATTCTCGCAAAGAATGTAAAAGTAAGGCACTTTGTTTAGTGTGTAAAAGAAATCACCATACATTATTGCATTTCCCGAATGTCAAGCCAAGAGAAGTAATAGGGACAGATATTTCGAACTGCCAGGCGTCAACTAGCTCACAGAACATGGCCCATTCTCAAGAAGTTTGCGATGGAACTTCCGAGGAGATAGGGGTTGCAAATATTAATCGAACTTCTTCTCATTTCTCTTCCCATAAAACGGTGGACCGTGAGAATACGCTTTTACCGACTGCGGTCGTTACCATTCGTCACAGGGGTGATACTTTTAAGGCAAGGGCTTTTCTCGATCAAGGTTCTGAAAAGTCTTTTATTTCTAAAGTTCTACAACAAAGGTTAATGCTTCCAACTGAAACGAGGAAATTCGAAATTAGAGGTTTAGGTGGTCAAATTGTAGCCAACTCTAATTCCGTATGTTCCATATCCCTATTTTCTGAATTAAATGACAAAGTGGTTGACATAAAGACGATAGTTGTTCCGAAAATAACGCGTCTTCTCCCTAGTTTCTTTGTACCGAGGCCAAATTCGGCCTCCGATTTGAATCAATTGGATTTAGCTGATCCTAATTTTGATTCTCCCGGCCACGTCGATTTGCTTTTGGGAAGTAACGTGATTCCTCACTTGCTTCTAGAAGGTGTCCGAAATGTATGTGGTTCTTTGATTGCACAGGCAACGATATTTGGTTGGGTGATTAGTGGTCCGGTAGCAGATTCTTCTGTCTCATCATTCTCGGTACAAGCTACGGAAATCTCAAATGATATGCTAAGCAAGCAACTTCGACAGTTTTGGGAACAAGAAGAAGTTCAAATAGAAACTCTCTCTACACCAGATGAGGAATATTGTGAAAATCTTTACAGGGAGACGACAGTTCGAAACTCGGACGGCCGCTACGTAGTTCGACTGCCCTTTAAAAAGGATTATCGATCACACTCGCCATTAGGTCACTCTAGGTCTCAGGCATTATGTCAATACATTAGGATGGAGAAATCTAACTCGAAAAATCCTGACATTTCTCAAGCATACAATCACGTACTTCAGGAATATTTGGATTTGAAGCATATGTCCGAAACAACATTCCAGGAAATCTCTTTAAACTCTTCATTTAACTCTTACTACTTACCTCACAATGCTGTTATTAAACCTGAACGGCGTAGTACAAAGGTCAGAGTGGTATTTATCGCTTCAAAACGTACAAGTTCTGGTACGTCTCTTAACGACATTCTCCATGTCGGTCCAACTCTTCAGTTGGATTTAACCACCATTATTCTTAGGTGGCGTCTGTATAAATATGTCTTTTGTGGCGACATCGAGAAAATGTATCGCCAAATACTTGTGCACAAAGATGATGTTCCGTATCAAAGAATTTTGTTCAGACCGTCCCCAGGTTTACCAATAAAAGATTACGCTTTGAACACTGTGACATTTGGCGTAAAGTGTGCTCCTTACTTAGCTATACGAACTTTAATTCAGCTCGCTCGAGAGTGTCGGGACACGTTTCCTCATGCTTCTAAAATAATTCTTAATGAGACGTACGTAGACGATATATTATCAGGTGCGCACGACCCATCGACAGCTATACGATCCCTTTCTCAATTGAACGTAATGTTGAAATCTGCAGGTTTCCCATTGAAGAAAATAACAGCCAATTGCACTAAAATTCTTGAATCAGTTCCCAAAGAAAATGTTTTAGACACAGATTTTTTGAAGTTTTATGAAACAAGTGGTACGAAGACACTAGGCATTCAATGGAATGCAATGAGTGACGAATTCACATATAATGTCGAGATATCTCCGACTGAATCTACCGTAACGAAACGAAAAATTCTTTCAGCGGTTTCGAAGCTGTTTGACCCTGTAGGCTGGGTGTCACCAATAATTATTCAGGCGAAAATATTGCTTCAACAGTTGTGGATAGACGGAACGCAATGGGATGAAGAAGTGAACCCCATTACATTGCAAAAGTGGACAACGTTCGTTGAAAACATGAGACACATTTCCCTCGTAAAACTTCCGCGGTGGGTTAAGTTTTCTCCTTATTACTATTCTCAAGTGCATGGTTTCTGTGATGCCTCCGAGAAAGCATATTGCGCCGTACTGTATCTCACAGTAAAAATCGGCGAGTCTATTCATTCCCATCTGTTAACATCAAAAACTAAAGTAGCCCCTATTGACCCGGTAAGCCTTCCTCGTCTAGAACTATGTGGTGCTGTGCTATTATCCAAGCTAGTTAAACATGTACTGTCGAATTTAGGCTTTGAACGAACTGAATTGTTTTTATGGTGTGATTCTTCTATTACCCTTGCGTGGTTAGGAAAACCGCCCATTACTTGGAAAACCTATGTAGCAAACCGGGTAGCAAAGATTATAAGAAATGTAGGAAATTGTACTTGGAGACACGTACGTTCAGCTGACAATCCTGCCGATCTTGGATCCCGAGGATGTAGTCCACAAGAACTCGCTGAAAATTCTCTTTGGTGGCATGGACCAGTTTGGCTACAAAGTCCCCCGGAGGAATGGCCTAAGTCCACAGTTTCTCGTGAAAGTCCCCCCGAGGTACGAAGGGTTGAAACTTTTCTTGCCTGCGAAGAAGACGACATTCTGAGTCGATTTTCAAAATGGGATAAGGCAATTCGAGTGGTTGTTTATGTCTTTCGATTTATAAATACAACCCGCAAAATAACAGTTTCCTCTTCAGTTTCCATAACTCATAGTGAATTTCAACAGGTGAAGGAAAAGCTAATTGTATTGACACAAATGAGATACTTTGGTCGTGAGTACTCACTGCTTCAAAATAACAAATCTGTCTCTAAGAAAAGCTGCCTATTCCCACTTAACCCGTTTTTGGATACGAAAGGAATAATACGCATCAGTGGACGAATATCAAATGGAAATCTCAGATACAATGAAAGTCACCCCATCATTATTCCTGTACAATCGCGGTATGCTCAGCTTTTAATCGAATTTATTCACGTGCTACTGCTACATGCTGAGAATAATCTATTGTTGCGTACTAT
Source organism: Haematobia irritans (assembly GCF_050003625.1). Classification (NCBI taxonomy): domain Eukaryota; kingdom Metazoa; phylum Arthropoda; class Insecta; order Diptera; family Muscidae; genus Haematobia; species Haematobia irritans. The sequence goes on from NC_134398.1 coordinate 94,951,719, forward strand.
ACGCGAAGAATACTACATTTCAAGACTACGCTCGGCGATCAAAAAGTGTATTCGTAAATGCAAGGTATGTGTGATTTACAAACATAGAGTACAATCTCAACTCATGGCATCTCTGCCGCCAGAGAGAAGTTCGTATTCCCTTCCGTTCACAATTACTGGACTAGACTTTGCTGGCCCATTTTCTATAAAGACCTCAACCCTTAGAAACGCGATATACCGAAAGGCTTACGTATGTGTTTTCGTGTGTTTCTGTACAAAAGCAATTCACTTGGAACTGTGTTCTGATCTTTCATCCGAATCATTTTTAGCAGCTTTCACAAGATTTGTTAGCCGAAGGGGTTTGCCGCATAAAGTAATGTCCAACAATGGCACAAATTTTGTCGGGGCTGAAAGAAAACTTCGGCAAGAATTCCACTTATTTCTTAACAACGTTGCCGATGACACCTCTAAGAAGTTTGTATCTCAGGGACTTGAATGGTCATTTATTTCCCCCAACGCTCCACACATGGGGGGTTTATGGGAAGCAGGCGTAAAATCATTTAAAACTCACTTTAAAAAGGTTGCTCAAAATTACAAATATACATATGAAGAGTTTACGACTTTATTAGCTAGAATTGATGCCGTCCTTAATTCCCGTCCTCTTTCTCCAATCACGGATGATCCCCTTGAATTGAACGCTCTCACTCCAGGCCATTTTATACGAGGTGCTCCGCTAATAGCTGCGCCTGAAATCGCAAGTGATACTTTATGTCTTGTCGATCGATGGGAGAAAGTAAAGACGCTGCAACACCAATTCGCTAGGCGATGGAAGGATGAATATTTAAAGGAATTGCAAAGGCGTTACAAGTGGCAGACTCCAAAGGAGAATGTAAAAATGCATCAGTTCGTTGTGATTAAAGATGATCAACTTCCTCCTTGTGAATGGAAACTTGGACGCATATGCAAGATATATAAAGGTAACGATGGTTATGTACGAGTGGTAGATGTACAAACATCCAGCGGAATAGTTACAAGAGACATAACCAAATTATGTCCTTTACCACTTGAATCCCATCCTCGAACATAAATATCTTCTCCCAATGTTTGTTCTCAATCTCTTTCCTATAAACATAGTACGTCATGGGCACCGCACAAGAAATTTAAAAATCTAGTCCTATGAAAGTATTTATTTTTTTTTCTTTCTTCCTATATTCTTTTGTCCTCCACAGGGCTCCACGAAATCCCGAAATACATCAATGCCTTATGTGCAAGAGGTTTCATGCTTTGCGATTCTGTAGAAAATTCTTGGAGTTGGACATCGGTAGCCGCAAACGTGAGGCACGTCGCTTGGGTTATCAAACTCAACGCTCTCATGTCAGACGTTCAAATGCTAGGCATCGTACACATAAGAGAGAACTGTCTACGATTCGTCGAACTGAAGACATCCCAATAGTGCTCCGAGCCCCATCTTCCAATTCCAATCGAAGAGACAGCAACCAAAGAAGCGCCTCCAGAAGAGTGTCACGACGTCTCAACTGCGACGACTTATCTTCAATCCAAAGACCCAGAATGAACCGGCAACGCGAAATGGTCCGTATAGCCTTGAAGGCGCTTGAAAGATTGCGGGATGTTCTCGAGGAGTAATCTGGTTGACCTTCTGTCAAGGCGGGGAGCATGTTCATTCTACTTCAGTCTTTTCACTTATTTATATTCAATCTGAGTTTGTTTGGCACCAATCTATTTATGAATTAAAATATGTATATACATTTTAGATCCTAAGGTTTCTTGAATTCATTAACAAATAATTCCTTACGTTTTCATGAATTATTAAAACGTAACTTGAAGAAAAACCATTATTTTATCAGTCAAGAGTGGCAACTCGATCAGGGCGTTTTTCCACCCCTCACCTAAGGGCTATCTGTCATTTTAGAGAAGGCAATTGATTACTTCTTTTTCTTACTATCCAGCAAGCAGCACGCATCGAGCAGCCACTCTTGAACTCCTTTACTCCCGTCTCTCACATCTCTTGTAAATAAATGTAAGTGAAAGAAAATAGTATTGGTGTTCTCATTTGTGTTGGTGGATTAGCGAAGAATTAAGCAAAGGCGCAATTGAAGGGTTTAGGGTTTCCATCCTAATTCTTCTGGAACCTAAGTTCCCCCATATTTTTTGTTTTCAGCATACATTAGTATGCAGTGAACCTAAGTTCACAAATCAATCTTCTCAGAAAACAAGTATTCTTGTCAGTGCGGCACAAGAAAACGTGAAGCAGATACTACAAGATTATTTCTTCCCGAAAATCGATAAGAAAGTTAAACAACTTGTAGCAAACTGCCGCGTGTGCTCCCAAGCGAAGTACGACCACCACCCGAAGAAGCAAATCATCGCCCAAACACCCATACCGTCATATTGTGGAGAAATCCCCCACGTTGACATTTTTTCTACGGGGTCGAAGTATTTCTTGACTTGCATCGACAAATTATCAAAATTTGCGATAGTACAGTCATTGAAATCCCGTACGATAGTGGACGTAAAGCCACAGCTTCTTCAATTAATAAATATGTTTTCCAACACGGAAACTATTTATTGTGATAACGAGAAATCTCTTCACTCGCACTATGTCAAGCCTACGCTTAAAAATACTTTCAATATCGACATCGCGAACGCCCCACCACTACACAGTACGTCTAACGGACAGGTAGAGCGATTCCACAGTACACTGCTGGAAATATCGCGCTGCCTCAAAATTGACAAAGGTTTAGATGATATCGAGGAGACGATCCTATTGGCCACAATTGAATATAATAGATCTATTCATAGATCTATTCATACATCTTTCATTCCACAGGTGATAACACGGAAATTTCTTCACGTCTAAAAACTGCTCAGGATAAGGAATTAATTACGCACAATAAGGGAAGGCAAGATAGAGAGTTTGCCGTAGGAGAAAAAGTTCTTGGAAAAAATAACAAAAGGTTAGGAAATAAACTTACACCTCTTTATACCGAGGAAGAGGTTGGAAAAGATCTAGGTACAACCGTTCTCATAAGAGGGAGGAGGGTCCATAAAGACAACTTGCGCTGAAATTGCTTGTATCATAACGAAGGCATAACATCATACCTATATCATGAATTGAACAAGGTTCCACTTTTACTTTCAGAATTGTTTTAATATCAGTTATAGCCGTCTGGGTGTCAACAACAACTGGACGGTTAGACTATTCAAATGCGAAATACATTCCTGTATCAGGCGGCGACTTGGTAATTTGGGGAAATTTTGGATATATCAAGCATGTTACTAATCTAACCCTATACGAGCAGCTTAGAGACGAGACAGCCGACGCTATGAACCACTTTCCCCTGTCACATATGAAGAAACTACTACAGGCAGACATAGCTCAGATAAGTAGATTAGTAAACACAGTAAATACTCATCATATGCAAGCAAGAAGCCTGAATGCGATAGGGATGGTCCTAAAATACATCGCTGGGACCCCGGATCATGACGACTTGGGCAGATTAAGAAATACAGCGGAAAACCTAATTGACTCCCAAGACAGACAGATTACTATCAACACTGAGTTGCAAAAGAAAATTAATAGTCTATCTGATACAGTAAATAAAATTTTGAGAACGCAAAAACAAAAATAAATAGAAACTGGAAATCTTTATGACCTTCTTTTAGCTAGAAACAGGGCAATAATAACAGGACTACACGCTAAAAAAAAAAGTTTGGAAAACGTGTACCGAAAACGTTTTTCTTTTGTTAGAGTTTTTTGAATTGCTTCGAAAATTTTAAACTTATCACCAAAAAAATTCGTTTGTTACAAAATTTTTATTTTTTCAATAAAAAAGTTATTTTTGAAACAACAACACAGTCTATTTTGTTTATATCAAACACTGTTCTTTTCGGACTTTAGGTCTTTAATAAGACACATTTTACAGTTCAATATTTAATATACTACAATGTAATGTTGATCATTTTTTCGGAATCTTCCGAACATATCTGGAACATATTAAAAAAAAAAAAAACAAAAAAAAACTTTGGTCGAAGCAGGGATCGAACCCACGACCCTTGGCATGCAAGTCGGACGTAGCAACCACTGCTCCACGGTGCCAAACTAAATGTTTGTTTCTGTTAAATAAACTTTGTTTATTCGGTTCGTGGGCGCCGCAAGCTATGCTATATAAATATAACTTATATGGATATTTATCTATTGATGACCATAACAGGTACATAGCTCAGTGGTTAGTGTGTTGGCTTACAAAGTGCATGGTCCGTGGTTCGATTCTCCGTC
>NC_134398.1:94956094-94978332 GCF_050003625.1 Haematobia irritans
ATATATATATATATATATATATATATATATATATATATATATATATATATATATATATATATATATATATATATATATATATATATATATATATATATATATATATATATATATATATATATATATATATATATATATATATATATATATATATATATATATATATATATATATATATATATATATATATATATATATATATATATATATATATATATATATATATATATATATATATATATATATATATATATATATATATATATATATATATATATATATATACATAATAACAATATCAGGAGAAGAGAATGTCGAATATTCCTGTATCTTATATGGGTACACATCAGATTTGCTGAAATTCTTAATTCAAGAACTTTGAAAACAAAATACATATGGATTCATTATCATCCTCTTCAACAGTACCATAGTGAAGGATACTTGGATACACATTTGATGGACGTTTAGAATTTACAAATTTGTAAAATGACTTTGGATTAAGCTTCAGTTCATTTTTAATTCTCGATAAATAATTGTTATATGATTGTTTATTACACAAGTTGTATTCTGAACGAGCGATTGAGTAGTTTGCATAGTCAGTAGCAGAGCCAGATTTTTTATACTTTTTATAAAGTTTATTCTTTCTATTCTTCATGTTACGTAATTTATTGTCATTCCATGGTGGACCAGTGTGAGTAGTCACTGGAATTAATGGAACAGATTGGGCAATGAATGAATTCAAAGTTTCGTAAAATGTATTTATTGATTCATCAAGATTTCTCGCTGGTAAAATATCATTCCAATTCACGTTTAATAGTAATGAGTTCAGTTTTTCGTAATCAGTTCTATTGAAAGAGAATATTTTATCAATTTTCGATACGAGTTTTTTTTTCGCATAGATCTTGAAAATTATATATTTATATTCATACATATAGTAGGATGATAAACGTCTTCTTGATTTACAACAGCGTTAACACGTAATAAGAACAAATCTTCTAGTTCATTTGTAAAAATTAAATCATGTAATTTATTTTTCGAATTTAGTATGTTGCTAATTTGAAAAAGACCATCTTTTAACAAATTTTCGACAAATTCAGAACGATATCCATTTCTTAGCATTGGTACGGAATAATTCATTTCCTCACAATAATTCCATGTAATAGATGGATTATTAAAATCACCAGACAAAACGATCAAATCAGAGGATCTTGCATTAGCTAGGACCAATTGGATAGCATCAAAATGAGCAATATAAACATCGTCACAAGAATCTGGAGGAATATAGGAGCAAGTCACAAACAAAGAATTATGGCCGCACCTTATTTTCACTCCTAAATATTCAATTTGAAGTTCGTGTGGAATATCAATTTTTGATGAAGCCTATTTCGTAGAAACAGCAATTAGGACACCGCCACCTGATATCTTCAAACCATTCCAGCCGTCACATCTGTAAATTTCGTATCTGTCGCATAAGATTTCAGTATTTAAGATAGTATTTGAAGCCAGGTTTCAGTAAATATAATTAAATCATAATCAAAGCCAAAACTATCTGTAATACATAATTTTGTATAACTAACCTAACATTCTGATAAACTATAGTAAAGTTCGTATCAGACAGCGTTGCATTCAGTTTTTTGATTGCTCAACGGGAGGTGCAGGTAAACGGGCAACTCTATCTTTTAAAATAAATTCATGTACCACATCTCTGTAAGGCCAAAATTCCGGATTGACCACTGTGTCAAAAATGTCCTCAGGTACGAAAATTTTGAACGACGACTTGCTCTTTCTCTCCATAAATTGCAGTTTAGATACCTTAATGTCTACATTTGCATTCAGTTTTGATTTTATGTAGAATTGAATATCATCCTCTGTTGTTTCTGGAGCAAAAGGGGCAGCAAAAATGGTTTTCATTGGAGGTAAGACTCTTAAAGGTTTTGGAGCTGAACCAGCAGGCGATTGATTTGTAGGTGTATTAAAAGGAGAAAAGAATGCATTAGTATCAGTTGACACAGTACAAAAAAACGTTTGGAAAACGTGCACCGAAAACGTTTTTCTTTTGTTAGAGTTTTTTGAATTGCTTCGAAAATTTTTAACTTTTATCACCAAAAAATTCGTTTGTTACAAAATTTTTATTTTTTCAATAAAAAAAGTTATTTTTGAAACAACAACACAGTCAATTTCGTTTATATCAAACACTGTTCTTTTCTGACTTTAGGTCTTTAATAAGACACATTTTACAGTTCAAAATTTAATATACTACAATGTAATGTTGAACATTTTTTCGGAATCCGAACATATCTGGAATATATGTAAAAAAAAAAACAAAACAAAAAAATGTTGGTCGAAACAGGGATCGAACCTACCTTGGCATGCAAGTCGGACGTAGCAACCACTGCTCCACGGTGCCAAACTAAATGTATGTTTCTGTTAATAAACTTTGTTTATTCGGTTCGTGGGCGCCGCAAGCTATGCTATATAAATATAACTTATATGGATATTTATCTTTGATGACCATAACAGGTACATAGCTCAGTGGTTAGTGTGTTGGCTTACAAAGTGCATGGTCCTCGGTTCGATTCTCCGTCCAGGCGAAAAGTAAAAAATTTTAAAAATTTATAAAATCGTATAACTTCTTCTACATTGTTGGTATTACAGGAAAAGGTGTTAAGAACTAAAAAACCTCGTGGATGTGAGAACGATGTGAGGGAAAATGCAATTAGCAAGAAAACAATGTTTTTTTTTAGTTTGTCTTTATGAAAGTGTTTTTACAGCCTTGAAAATAATAAACGTTTATCACAAAAAGTATATACTTTTCTTCCAAATACACTTCCTTACAGCGAAAAGCAAATGAGAAACGATATTTGTTTGTCTAAAATTTCGTTTGGGAGGAAAGAATTATTTTTTTGCGTGTAGCTGGTGCCACGACTGATCCAGTGTTCAGTGAGTTAGAATGCGACGGGGTAATAATAATTGGCGGAACAGGTAAAGGAGCAGTTTCAGCGTTGTTAATAGGAATTACAACAGTATCTGAATCCTGAATATTATTAGCGTTAAATAGTGTCGGAGAAATTGTTTCAGTTTCATTTTTTGATGAATTCTTGATAGTTTTAGATTTCTTCCTTTTCAGTTGGTGATTGTAAAGCTGAGTCCAAGTTAGAGGAATTATCAAGAAGATTCTTAATTTTTTTAAAGCGATCTGACAGCAAATCAAAATCGTTTGAAATATCATCGAGTCTGGCTCTACAGTTCTTAAAAAAGTTTAAAAAAAATCGCCATCAATATGTTTACACTTTTCACAGCACCACCGCTAACCCTTCTCTTCGCGTAGGTTGTCAATTGTACGTGCTGCTAATTGCGCACATTTTGCATGGTAATTTGTTGAACAAATCTATCACGAAATCATTTGTTCATCCAATTTAGTGATACGACACGACGATATTGTGCAAGTCATTTTATAAGTATTCTTATTCAAAGGCAAGAATGTGGATTCAAAAATAATTTCAATTTTTCGCAATGAATTAATCATCCAATTTAGTCATACGACACGACGATATTGGGCAAGTCATTTTATCAGTATTCTTATTCAAAGGCAAGAATGTGGATTCAAATATAATTTCAATTTTTCGCAAACCCAATAAACACAGGATGAGCGTTTTTCAAATGCAACAACTTTTCAGTTTGAGGGTAAATATAATTTTCAACATAAATTCAACTTGACTTGAAATAGCTCATCTTCAATACATCTTCAAATTGTTTGCGAATTACTTCCAATTTGCCAAAATGTTGACGAAATCTTTGAAAAGGTGTTGAAGATAATATGAGAAAACTTTGACAAAACACTACCCTAAAATGCAACGAAAAAACCATGTGGTTTTCAATACTTATTTGTGCAACGAAGTTCGTGGTCAATTGCAAGACATTAAAGAAATGGAAAATTTTAGACAAATAACCAAATAGTTTATAAAACTAGGTAAGTGAAAATAAAAAATTAAATAAAACTTTAAGGAAGTCACTAAATGTATATCTCTTTGCAGAAAACTAAAATTATGGATTCTACGTTCTTGAAAACATTAAAAAGCTGACCGATGAAAAAATGGTGGCCAATTAACTGGAACTGCTTCAAATAGTTTATAATAATTGGTACGTCAATATGAAAAATTAAATCAACACTTTAGAGAAGTCACTAAATTTAAATCTCTTTGCAGAAAACTAAAATCTTTGGATGCTACATTCTTGCAAACATTAGGAAGCTGACCAATGAAAAATGAGTGGCTTATCGACAAGAAAAAGTACAAGTACAACCAATTAAAATTGTTAAAAACAACAAATTGTTGAAATCAACAACTTCTGGATGAAAATGTGCATCACATCGTCAGTTTAATTCATATGCTATTATCAGTTTAAAATGGATATTTTGTGAATTCCTTCTGCTGGAAATCAATCCTAACACGCGGTCCAGTACATTCCTAATTTCAAATTGCCCGCATGTTAATAAATTTTAATGCTGTTTTATGACACCAAAAGGAAGGAAATCGAATTATCAATGCAAAAGTGTTTACTAATAATGTTGTTGTTTGTTTTTTTTGTTTTGTTCTTATTTGTTGATATGTTTAATAAGATTATTATTTATCAATTGGTATTGTAGTGTATTATGTAGTGTAGTGTATTATTATATATTTTATTTTGATGAAAATGAATAAATTATACAAAATTCATAGAATTTTGGCTTTGACTTTCAATTTGAAGTGGGTATATCATTCATACAAATTTAGGTTGAAAATTATTTGCAACGATGTTAATTTTGAATTTGACTCGCATCGAAAATTGTTTGACAAATTATTGAGTAGCGATGCATTTCAATTTGAGGATAACACTTGAGATATTATTGCTAATGTGTTGGATTTCACTGTTGAGGGTAATGTCTGTTTTTTGTTGAGAACGCGATTTTCTCAACAATTTCTCAACTTGAATATTACCCTAATCCTTTGAAAAAATGTTTGAAAAATTATTGAAATTTAGCATTTTTCAAACGTTTGTGGTTATTGGGAAGTTTGAATATATGATTCAGACTTGAATTCAAACGTAAAACTTATTTGCAAATAATACGTAAAATTCAAAGTATACTTTTAGGCATATACAAAACTACCCTCTTAGGTGGGGAGTATTTATATTCAACTCACAAATATCAGCAAAATCAGAGTTGAGTTTAGGTTAGACAAATTCAGAAATTAGTTGTTACAACAACCAGTGATTAGTAATTAGCCTGATCAACAACCACAGAAAAACTTTTGAAGTGAGCTTTATCAAACACAAAACTAAAGGAGAACAGTGGATGAGGTTTTGCGGGCCAATACAGTTGAGCAGTGCTGCCGCTACTACTTCAATCGAAGTATTTTGCTTCATTTTCACAAAATTTACTTCGTCACTCCTTCTTCCAAAAATCTGCTTCACTTTTTGTTCTGCTTCAAATTTTAAAATTTTCCCCAATATTACCTAATTGTTTTTCCTATTCCTTTAATTACGATGAACATAGCGGTTTTAATCATTGAATTATTACCCGATGTGGACCAATTTTTGCATAGTTTTTAGAGACCATATACTTACACCATGTACCAAATTTCAGCCGGATCGGATGGAATTTGGTTCTCTTAGAGGCTCCGCAAGCCAAATCGGGGGATCAGTTTATATGGGAGCTATATATAATTATGGACCGATGTTGACCAAGTTTTGCATGGTTGTTAGAGATCGGACGGACATGCTCAGATCGACCCAGAATTTCACCACGACCCAGAATATACTTTATGGGGTCTTACAGCAATATTTCGATGTGTTACAAACGGAATGACAAAGTTAATATACCCCCATCCTATGGTGGAGGGTATAATAAAATGAATTCTATTGTTTTGTTTTCAAAAATGTATGCTACTTCAATTTTATTCAATCTACTCCACTTTTTTCCAAAATCTACTTCACTCAATTTTTCACTAGCGGCAGCACTGCAGTTGAGTGCGGAGAAAGATGACGTTTGTAATTTATCTACTCACAGGTCAAAGCGCCTTTTCTCTTTGTTTACAAAGACCACGAAACAACAACAAAACCTGAATAAGTTGGATTGCTTTCAATGGTTTGCTGTTTTATAAAACTACAAAAATACAGCTTTCACCACAAAATAACTCAAACGAATAAGTTGAACAGATTGCAAAAGCTTTCGATCACAATTAAGCACAGGTTTTAATACCAATTAAGCGGGATATTCACAATGAATTTTAATTTTATTGGAGCAGCTAAAAACAAGTCCACACAGTGTAACAACTTGACGTTTAAATTTTATTTTAATATTGTTACGAATTTGATAATTATAGATTTAAGTTTATTTAAATTAGTTTCCGTTAATTTAAAATTTCAAATTGTAACGATAAAATTTCGCTATCACTTGTTGGAATCAACTATTCATTTTCTAGTATTTTCCTAAATTTCTTTTATGTTCTTTTGTTTGCTTATTTTCATATCGAAATGTTAGTTCTTACTCTCTCATAGAATAACAACCCCTTTGCTTTGTTATTTTGCTTTCTCATTTCATCTCATTGTCTATTGTCATTGTTGTTGTAGTAATGCGAGCATATATCTATGTGAGTGTATATGTGTTTGGCAGCCACCACACGCTCACAAAAAATCGCTTCTGTAACATATACTCCCAAACATATTTTGCTTCAAGCTTATACATTTTTGGGTATTGCCCAAACATTTATATGTTTGATCTCTTCCAATATATAATATGTTTGAAAGCATATTGGTCTAAACAATATATGTTTGGGTAGTCTAAGTTCCAAACATTTTGTATTTTTGCATCCAAATTCAATAATGTTGTCTTCCAAAAAACAATATGTTATTATGTGAACATATAATATGTTTGGAAGCATTTTGCACCCAAAAATATTATATGCTTAAAAAAAATTCTCCCAAACAATATTGTGCTCAAAATTTTATTTATTTATTTATATATTTACAATCATAATGAATTATGAAAATAAACAGGTAATATAGGTGCTAACAACATAGGTTTTCGACCTGAATGCTCAAAATTTTGTTTCTGCCCAATTGTATATTCCCCCACATCTTTCTCACTTCCACGAGATTTTTTAGTTCTTAGCACCTTTTTCTGTAATACAAACATTGTAGAAGAAATTATTCAATTGTATGATTTTTTTTATTTTAATTTTACCTTTTGCTGGACGAGGATTCGAACAGCGGACCACACAGTTTGTAAGGATCAAAGAAGTAGCAGATCAATTGCCCAAGGAAAAATAAAATGTTAATTTTGTAATAACAAGCAACAACCACCAACTTAATTCAATATCGCTCCCTGTTAAATAGCGCTCCAAGCTACTAAACACATATATGTTTATAGGCTATTTCTAAATTAATATATGTTTGCATCCAAGCATATTATATTTACAAACATTTTATGTCCCAAACATAATATGTTCTAACATATTAACATATATGTCCCAAACATGTTATGCTAGTTTATGAACATTATATGCTTGCACTCAAAAATATTGTGTTTAAAAATTTGTGTTCCAAACATATAATGTTTATAGCCAAACATATGAAAAACAGTCTTTTTCATCCGTGCAGACGAATAACTTAATGGTCGTAGATCCTTCTAGCGTTGTCAAAGAATGTTCTGGCGTTGCCAGAATATTGTAGTGCTGCCAGAATGTTCTCGTATTGCCAGACCGTCATATATAAAAGCGCTCGCATGCTGCTAACGAGTCAGTCTTAATTAAAGCGTCAAACGAATAACATCAGTGTGAACGAATTGTAAAGTGAAGTCATAGTAAATAAATTGTAGATTAACGTTATTGAAACGAACAGTATTTTAATTGTCGGGTAATTAAAAACGCCTAAATATAAAAACGTAACAATTGGTGTCGGAAGTGAAATAACGGAAAAAAATCTACAATGAAGTTTAATGAGCTTCATGTGGAAGACTTAAACCAGGAATTGAGCAAACTGGAGCTGCCGACAACAGGCAATAAGGCCCAGCTTCAAAAGCGTCTACTGGAAGAGTTTGAACGGCGTAATATGGACATTGCGACGCATGAGTTTGATTATAAGGAAGACATTGATGAATCAATACTCGTCAATACAAGCAGTGTAGAAACTCCATCTGTGGCTTCGAGTGTTGTGGATTACACATCAATGCTCAATGTTTTGAGCAAAATGATGGAAGAAAACTCTAGAAAAATCATGGATGAGAATTCTAGAAAAATGGAAGAAAATTCTAGAAATTCGACGAAAATTCTAGAATTCTCAAAGAAAAATTACAACAAATTTCTGAAGGTATGGAGAAACGTGTGGACCATATAGAAAATCAAATTGTGGAATTGGATAAGAAAGTTCTTTCCGTGGATGAGAAAATTATGGTTCATGATGAGAAGTTTCTGCACATCGAGAAAAAAATGTCAGAGCTGGAAATTAAAGGTGGTCCAGTGCGCGTCATCGAGGGCTCAAAAATCAAAACTCCTGTTTTCGATGGCTCAACGTCATTTGATGTCTTCAAATTCCAATTCGAAATGGTGGCTTGTAGAAATTTGTGGAATGACGATGATAAAGCAATTGAACTTCTATTGGCATTAAAGGGCAATGCTGCTGATGTGATACAAAGCATTCCCGTTGCTTCTAGAAATAACTATAATGAAGTAATAGCGGCACTTCATCGCAAGTATGGCGGAGAGCACAAGCAGGAAATCTTCAGAATGGAATTGAGAGGAAGAATCCAGAAATCGTATGAAACCCTACAAGATTTCGCAACAGAAGTTGAGCGGCTAGTGCTTTTGACATACCCAGGTGAGAGTCATCCTCTTGTGGACCACATCAAGATTGAAACCTTCGTCAGTGGAATTCGAGACCCAGATATAAAATGTGCAACATATGCGTCACAAAAGGCTACATTCGCTGAAACAGTAACATTCGCACTTGCACAGGAGACTGCGAGATTGCTAGCGCGGCCTCAAATTCACAAGGTACGTAAAGTAGAGACAGAGTGTGACGAATCAAAGTCCGTTATTGAGTCGATGAAAGAGGCCATGAAGCAGGCAATGCAAGAAATGAAGCAAGAGGCAAATAAATCACGGATCAAATGCTATAACTGTGATAAGCCGGGACATCTAGCTCGAGAATGCAAAGCACGACGCAAACGGTCAAGATCCACATCACCATCTCCATTAAACAATAGCCATAAGAAGGTGACCCCACAGTCAAGTGAGTCACCTTTAAACTAAATCGAGCTAGTTCAGCGGGGCAAGAGCTGGCTCCCACAGACGATGGCCCCACCATCTCCATAGCAATAGTTCAACAGAAAAATAACAATTTAACTATTGCGGGTGTTATTAATGGCGACAAGCGTACATTGACGTTGGATACTTGTGCATCAAAGTCTATCATTAGATCTGATTTAGTAAAAGGAAAAGTTACACCACTGATTGGAGTCAAGCTACGCACGGCTACAGGGGAACCCGCAACCGTATATGGAAAGGTCGCCGTAAAATTAACTATTGCTAACAAATCCGTTACTTATGATTTCATTGTGGCTGATATAGTAGACGAAGTTATAATTGGAGCGGATTTCATGATTGCTTTTGGTCTCAATTTGAATATGAAGCGTCGTGTAATGACATGGTGCGATGCCGAAATAACGGTAAACGTGGGATACGACGAGAATACACCTGTCAGACGTTTGACAACGAGCCAGTCAGAGTCCATACCACCGAATGCCGAATCAATTATATGGGTTTCTATGAATGGAGATTGTGAAGTCGGCCAATTGTGGGTTGTTGAACCAGCAGAAAACAATAGCAACAACATCTTGATAGCAAATGCCCTGGTAACAACGAACGAAGAGAGACTAATACCAGTTCGTGTCTTGAACTTGTCTGACAATCACGAGCAAATTGTAAAATTTTCTGACATTGGCAAATGTACACCAGCCGAGGCAATAGTCAATTTGGAAGGCAACTCATCAAAGACACATGGAGCAGTGAGAAAACATATAGAAGCGTATGTCGAGGCTTGGACACGTCATCTATCGCCGTCAGAGAGAAATAAAGCCAAGCAATTGTTGTGGAAAAACGCCTCTGCTTTTGCTTCTGAAAAGGGAAATCAAGGAAGAACATCTGTAGTGAAACATGAAATTAAAACCGCAGAAGAAAGGCCCATAAAACAGGCACCACGAAGTGTTCCCCTGGCAAAAACAGACGAAGTTCAAAAGCTCATAAAGGAAATGGCGGAGAGTGGTGTGATCGAGCCGTCATCAAGTCCTTAGTGTTCCCCAGTTGTGCTGGTCAAAAAGAAAGATGGAAGTACCCGATTCTGCGTGGACTACAGAAAACTGAATGATGTCACCAAAAAGGACAGTTATCCGCTTCCACGCATTGATGACACGTTGGACACACTAGCCGGAACAACATGGTTTTCTACGCTCGATTTGCAGAGTGGATATTGGCAAGTAGAGATCGCCGAGAAAGACAAGGAAAAGACGGCTTTTGGCGTTAATGGCGGTCTCTGGCAATTCAATGTAATGCCGTTCGGGCCCTACAACGCTCCGGCTACCTTCGAAAGATTGATGGAACGGGTACTGAATGGGTTGCACTGGAAATCGTGCTTGATATACTTGGATGACATCATAGTGATGGGCAAAACATTTGACGAGCATCTTAAGAACTTGAAAGACGTTATCCAGCAATTGTCAGCCGCTGGTCTACGCCTTAACGCAAAGAAATGCTCCCTTTTCCAGCGGGAAGTTAAATACCTGGGTCATCATGTGACTGCAGAGGGCATATCCACCGATGAAGACAAAATCCAAGCTGTCAGAGATTGGCCACGACCTCGAAATATCCACGAATTAAGAAGTTTCCTTGGGTTATGTACATATTACCGACGATTCGTCCCAAACTTCGCCAGCATCGCCGCTAGTCTCCATAAATTGACGCAAAAAGGTCAGAAGTTCCAGTGGAGCGACGAACAGGAGGATTCATTCCAACATTTAAAAGAACTTTTAGGTTCAGCTCCTGTTCTAGCGTATCCTATTCCGGGCGAAAAAATTGTTTTGGATACAGATGCTAGCGCGTATGGTATTGGAGGTGTGCTATCTCAACAGATAGACGGCAAGGAGAAGGTCATCGGATATTTCAGCCGAACGTTGTCCAAGCCTGAAAAGAACTACTGTGTAACGCGACGAGAGCTGCTAGCCATCATAGAGAGTGTAAAACATTATCATAAATATTTGTATGGACAACACTTCTTGCTAAGGACTGATCACTCAGCTCTACGATGGTTGCTTCAATTCAAGAATCCGGAAGCTCAACTGGCACGTTGGATCTAGAGGCTCCAAAGCTATGATTTCAGTATCGAGCATAGAAAAGGTGGAAAACACGGTAACGCTGACGCTTTGTCACGTCGACCTTGCAGTATAGAATGCAAGCACTGCTCGAAAGCTGAACATAAGGAGGAGATTGTTGATATTCGGCTGTTACACATCGAATCTGGAGTGGACTGGCCAACAGAACAGCGTAAAGATCCCATTTTGAACAAAATTATTTCGGCAAAGGAAGAGAACAAGAAGCCCAGTAAGAAAGACATCGCAGCCGAAAGTCCACTTATGAAATCATACTGGGCTCAAAGGGATAGTTTAGTTCTAGTCAATGGATCCCTGCAACGTAAATGGGAAAGCGAAGATGGCAAGAGCAGCCGAAATTTGATCATCGTACTGGATTCCAAAATAAGAGACGTTTTGGCGGAGTTCCATAATGGTCCCAGTGGAGGTCATCTGGGAATAACCAGCCGAGAAAGTGAAGCAACGATTCTACTGGGTTGGATGCCAGAAATCAATTGCTGAATGGGTAGCCAATTGCGAGAAGTGCATGAAGGCGAAAGGTCCAACAAGGAAAAGTCGAGGTCCTATGCAAGAGTATAGACCAGGAGCCCCGTTTGAAAGAATAGCAATGGACGTGGCAGGCCCTTTCCCAGTAAGTGATTCTGGAAACCGTTATGTCCTTGTGGTCATGGACTACTTCAGCAAATGGCCGGAGGTGTATGCAATTCCAAACCAAGAGGCAAAAACGATTGTGGATGTGGTCAACAAAAACTGGATATGTCGCTACGGTGTGCCGTCCGAGATTCACTCAGACCAGGGAAGAAATTTTGAATCGGCCATATTCAAAGAGATGTGTGAATCCCTTGGTATCAAGAAAACGAGGACTACGCCATTACATGGTAGAAAGGTTTAATCGCACCCTGGAGGAACATCTTCGAAAAGTGGT
Source organism: Haematobia irritans (assembly GCF_050003625.1). Taxonomy (NCBI): domain Eukaryota; kingdom Metazoa; phylum Arthropoda; class Insecta; order Diptera; family Muscidae; genus Haematobia; species Haematobia irritans. The sequence goes on from NC_134398.1 coordinate 94,968,418, forward strand.
GGACAACGGCCAGAGGGACTAGGACGAGCATATACCAAAGTTTTTGCTGTCCTATAGATCTGCCATTCATGATTCCACCTCTCGAACACCTGGAGATCTGATATTCGGCGCTAAACCTAATGAGCTCGCCATGGAAGAAAACAGAAACGACATCCCAAATACTTTCGGAGAAGTTCACGAATCAGTGCGCAACAAAATAAAAGTGGTCAGCAACAGAATGAAGGCGAGATACGATCGTGCTGTAAATACTGAGGGCTTCCAAGAAGAAGAATTGGTTCTGCTATTTAACCCGCAACGAAAGAAAGGATTGTGTCCTAAACTGCAAACACAGTGGGAAGGCCCATACAAAGTCATCAAGAAGATCAATGATGTTGTATACCGGATTCAGAAGGACGACAGCCCTAGATCAAAGATGAAAGTTGTACATCTGGAACTCCTTACGGAACAGGTTCTGTGCCTGTTCGAGACGAACAGGCTTAAGCGGAAGGCAGTGTTACGAATTTGATAATTATAGATTTAAGTTTATTTAAATTAGTTTCCGTTAATTTAAAATTTCAAATTGTAACGATAAAATTTCGCTATCACTTGTTGGAATCATCTATTCATTTTCCAGTATTTTCCTAAATTTCTTTTATGTTCTTTTGTTTGCTTATTTTCATATCGAAATGTTAGTTCTTACTCTCTCATAGAATAACAACCCCTTTGCTTTGTTATTTTGCTTTCGCATTTCATCTCATTGTCTATTGTCATTGTTGTTGTAGTAATGCGAGCATATATCTATGTGAGTGTATATGTGTTTGGCAGCCACCAGGCGAATAACTTAATGGTCGTAGATCCTTCTAGCGTTGTCAAAGAATGTTCTGGCGTTGCCAGAATATTGTAGTGCTGCCAGAATGTTCTCGTATTGCCAGACCGTCATATATAAAAGCGCTCGCATGCTGCTAACGAGTCAGTCTTAATTAAAGCGTCAAACGAATAACATCAGTGTGAACGAATTGTAAAGTGAAGTCATAGTAAATAAATTGTAGATTAACGTTATTGAAACGAACAGTATTTTAATTGTAGGGTAATTAAAAACGCCTAAATATAAAAACTTAACAATATTATTTAAAAAGCCGATTTTTAAAATGCAAGTTCCGATTACAAAGTTTTTAAATTTTATTGACAGTCGTGATTACAAATCCAATCTATCTATTTTGAGAAGAGTGGAGTATGGCTTTATATGAGTAAGATAAGTATCAGTATGGATAGACACAGGTATTTTGGGTAGATATAAATCCATACCGGTTTGTGTTCTCTGGTCCATACGGATAATGGTCCATAATTTATATCAGCTATTATGAACAACTTACATATTGCTTGAAAATATGGCAAACATTTACACCAGTTTACCATCCCCAAGCAAACCCGGTCGAGAGAGAAAAAAAAACAGTGAAAACGCAATTAGCAATTAGATATACAGCTGCATATTTAACCTTTGGAAGAGAATTACGAAGTCCTATGTAAGTCCATTTGGATTTAACATCTATTATATTATCGGAAAATTTTATACCACAAATTACACCTTATTTATTAGGTTAGGTTAAATTGGCAGCCCGATTAAGTTTCAGGCTTACTTAGACTATTCAATTCATTGTGGTACCACATTCAACTAAAACTACCTATTACATATGGGCACTTCTCGTTTTAACCACTGAACCTTCTCTATTATTTTCTTTTGTTGAACCAACCAGATTGTTCGAAAAACATTAACAGACTGCTTAAGTTAACGTTTTCCAGGTCCGCCAGTAATCTAAAGCTGTATGCCCCTAAAATTCGCTTACGCCTTACACAAAATGCAGGACACTCACACAAGAGGTGTTTAATTGATTGATTCCAAAGAAGAGGTGATAGAACTCCTTGGGGAGTGCCTCTGTTCACATACCTTTGAATGTTTGCTTATCCTAGTGTGGCCGAAATACGTCTCCTCATTAGCAGTTCGTCTAGCAGCGTAAGTATACCTGGATCAACATTCAGAGTTGTCAGTCCATTTAATATAGATCTCGGATGGACGTTATTGAATGCCCCCTCGATGTCTAGAAACGCCACGATTGTGTATTCCTTATTTATTGAAAATGACCGATGTTTTGAAGAAAGCAAAGGAAATGGTAGAGAAAACTCAAGATAAGAATAAAAACTAGTGGACATAAAACGTCGTCGGGATGCTAGATTCCAAATTGGAGATAAGGTTCTTGTGGCAACTCACGTATTAAGCAATGCGCAGAAGCAAGTAACATCGAAGTTCATCCCGCGCAGAGATGACCCATATATAGTTAAGGGTAAAAAGGGATCATCGTGCTATATTGTCTCTTCGATAGATAATCCTGAAATTCTTATGGGCACATATCACACGTCACATCTAACGGCATTCCATGGTGAAGACGATGCACCAATTTACCCGCTAAGAATGTATCGCCCAACGTCGAGATATCTCAAGCAAACAGAAACTCAATTTGCAACACAATTTATATCAATATCCCAAACAATAAGGAACTAATTCCTCCATATCTGAAGGCCAAAATCTGAACAATATCCCAGAAGGTACCGGAAGTAGACTAAGACCCAGAAAATTAAAACGGTAGCGTTGAATAGTGCTACATTATCGAGACGATTCCTGTGGCAGAAGGGGAGGATGTTACGTGCAAAATTTTAAGAGATCTCATATTTTACTTATTTACACTTCAACATAATCTAATTTACATATTTACTACATAATACATTTACTATATTATAATCTATCACAGGATGAATACTTTTGTTTATCATTGTACTCCTTATTTAAAGATTCATATGTTTCTCATTACACTTTCACTCATCACTCTTTCACTCATTTTTTTAATTGATTGTTTATATTTGCATTGTTCAAAATTTTCTTACAAAAACAATATTTACAAGTTTAATTTCTCTTACATTATGTTACAATAACAAGAGCATGGTTCGGATCATTTTTTGTTTGTTCGTTTACCGTTTTATGATTTGGAGTTGTAATGTTAGTTGCCTATAAATACAGGAGTTTTGCTATGCAATTTGTCATTCTTTTTGAGTTTGTTAAGCAATAAAGATCATAAACATTAAATACCCCGCGTATTATTCGTTAAATCCTCGGTAGTATATCAGACTAGACGTTTACGTTTGTTGTAGGCTCTGCCGCATAAAACGTAGGCGAATTTGACGATTTACATCTGTTCAGCCTCATATAAAATATTAGTAACTGCTGTCTGGCTTTTATGAATTTTATAAAACTATTGTTAGTGCAACATATTAAGCTAAAAAAGTACCTTTACCAGCGCCATTGGTTCATCTGATGGCACCTTTTCTGTCGCGAATGAAGACTCCGTTGGCAAGGCAAATGATCGGTTCAGTATATGTAACAGCTGTGAAGTTTCCTGACTTTCAATTCTCGTAGCTGCAAAAAAAGATGATATATTTATAATATATTTATTCAAACTCGAAATGTCTCCAAAATATAAACAAATAGCCATTCAAATGTACATATCCATTGCTACCTATACCATGTTCTTATACACACAAACATTTTTTTTTCAGATTCAAATTAAATGTACATATCCATTGCTACCTATACCATGCTCTTACACACACAAAAATGTTTTTCCGATTCAATCACAAAATTAATTGATCCAATTTATTTTTTAATTGAAATGTACTTGATTATAGTTAAAAACAAGTATATACGGCCGTAAGTTCGGCCAGGCCGAATCTTATGTACCCTCCACCATGGATTGCGTAGGAACTTCTACTAAAGGCTGTCATCCACAATCGAATTACTTGGGTTGCGATAACACTTGCCGATGGCAAGGTATCGTAAAACTTTTTAACACTGTCTTCTAAATTGTAAGTTAGTCCATAAGGGGTATATATTAAACAAAAAAAAAAGGCCGATTAAATACGTATATAATTCAGTTTGACAAAATTTTCTATAGAAATAAAAACTTGACAAAATTTTCTATAGAAATAAAATGTTGACAAAATATTCTATGGAAGTAAAATGTTGACAAAATTTTCTATAGCAATAAAATTTTGACAAAATTTTCTATAGAAATAAAATGTTGACAAAATTTTCTATAGAAATAAAATGTTGACAAAATTTTCTACAGAAATAAATTTTTTACAAAATTTTCTATAGAAATAAAATTTTGACAACATTTTCTATGGAAATAAAATGTTGACAAACATTGCTATAGAAATAAACTTTTTACAAAACTTTCTATAGAAATGAAATTTTGACAAAACTTTCTATAGTAATAAAATTTGACAATTTTTACATGGCTGTTAGAGGCCATATACTAACGAAATGTACCAAATTTCAACCGCATCGGATGACTTTTGCTCCTCCAAGAGGCTCCGGAGGTCAAATCTGGGGATCGGTTTATATGGGAGCTATATATAATTATGGACCGATATAGACCAATTTTTGCATGGTTGTTAGAGACCATATACTAACACCACGTACCAAATTTCAATTGGATCGGATGAATTTTGCTCATCCAAGAGGCTCCAGAGTTCAAATCTGGGGATCGGTTTATATGGGAGCTATATATAATTATGGACCGATATGGACCAATTTTTGCATGCTTGTTAGAGACCGTATACTAACATCAGGTACCTAATTTCAAACGGATCGGATGAATTTTGCCCCTCCAAGAGGCTCCGGAGGTCAAATCTGGGGATCGGTTTATATGGGAGCTATATATAATTATGGACCGATATGGACCTGTTTTTGCATGGTTGTTAGAGACCGTATACTAACATCAGGTACCAAATTTCAACCGGATCGGATGAATTTTGCCCCTCCAAGAGGCTCCGGAGGTCAAATCTGGGGATCGGTTTATATGGGGGCTATATATAATTATGGACCGATATGGACCAATTTTTGCATGGTTGTTAGAGACCGTATACTTAGACCACGTACCAAATTTCAACCGGATCGGATGAATTTTGCTGCTCCGGAAGGCTCCGCAAGCCAAATTTTGGGATCGGTTTATATGGGGGCTATACGTAAACGTGGGCCGATATGGCCCATTTTCAATACCATCCGACCTACATCAATAACAACTACTTGTGCCAAGTTTCAAGTCGATAGCTAGTTTCGTTCGGAAGTTAGCGTGATTTCCACAGACGGACGGACAGCCGGACAGACGGACAGACGGACGGACATGCTTAGATCGACTCAGAATTTCACCACGACCCAGAATATATATACTTTATGGGGTCTTAGAGCAATATTTCGATGTGTTACAAACGGAATGACAAAGTTAATATACCCCCATCCTATGGTGGAGGGTATAAAAAAATTATTAAGAATATAAAAAAAATATCCATAATTTTTTAACTGACTTACTCTTCCGAGTTTGATTAAAAAGTTAATTGTATCAATTAATTTTTTTATTGAAAAAGTTTTCAACTTTAATCAACTTGTTAATTGGTTCTTAATAGAAAAGGTCTGTCGAAAATTGTAACGTTTTTGACATACAATTACGACGAATTTTACTATACATGCAAACGTCGTATACTTTGGACATACATTAGAATTGTAGATATTCAGTTTTAATTTCTGATTTGTCCGAAAAATTTCCGCAACAATTTCTCAAATATTTTTTATTAATGCAGTTTCGTGCGAAAACGTTAACTTAATGCTGCGCTTTAGATAAAAATAGTATTTTAAAAGGTGCTGTCGGGGAACTCTGCAGAGGAAAACAATAAATATCCCAGCAGCGGAATCTTAGATGCTTAGATTAAAACATATTAAAATGCGTAACATTATGTCTCATAATTGTATTAGAAAAAGCTTACTTTTTTATTAATGTATTAAGAAAATGTGTATAAAAAGTTGGGTCCATATTTTCTTAGCAAGTAAAACATTAAAATATCCCTACGTTTCTTACCTATAAAATTAGGAAAAATATAGGTAACCACAGAATACATCAGCAAAATCTTTTATTTTTTCTTCTCCCAATTACGTTTGATTAGTCGATTTTTCTATCGTTCACAAATTTGGAAATCTTTACTTTTCGAGTTTTTGACTTTTTTCAAAATTTAATAATTGAGATGATATTCATAGTATGTATGTTCATACATATCTACATATGAATTTTTTACCATTTTCTTTAAAATTCAATTTTCTAAATTTTCAAAATGATCAAAAGGCCATTAGTAGAATTTGTGTATTACAAAAAGTCGACTTCGACATTTCGATTAATCGAAAAATCGATTTGAATTACTAATGGTAAAAAATTCGGGCTTTAAACTAAAAAAAAAGCAAAAAATGTTTACCAATTTTCAAAATTCCTAAAAATGTGTTATAGCGTACAAGTGAGAGAAAAAAATAGCAACACTTAAAAAAGGAAAGGATTTTATACCCTGAACCACTTTGTAGATTTTCATTTTCGATTCCACATTAAATATTTCAAATGTGTTGAGTGCTATATAAAAAGGTTTATATTTCAATATGCATATATTTAAATATGAACAGATTTGGAAACAAATTTTTACACTTCTATAAAATCTCTCTCCCGGCTCTTGCCCTGGAACGGAGCAGAAAGTAAAAAACGAGTGAGTGAAAAGAAAAGTCGGTCGGGGCCTACAATATCATACCCTACACTACCCCTACTAAATTAATAAATTTGGGAGTATTATTAAAATAAGTTTGTGAAATAAATCTGTTTGTGAAATAAATCCGCATGCGATGTGGCAGATGCCTCTCGCTTTTTTCCATATCTTTATAGAAGAAAATTAAGGGTTACATGTTTACGGAAGCTATATCTAAATCTGAACCTATTTCAACCAAATTTTGCATGAATAGCTAGAATGTACTCCCTGTGCAAAATTTCACGTATATAGGAGTAAAACTTTGGCCTCTATGGTCATATGAGGGTATATCGGGTGAAAGATAAATATCTGAACCGATTTCTTCCAACATCAATAGGGTCTCACTCTGACCGAAAATACATATTTGTACCAAATTGGACTAAAACTGCGACCTAGAATTTGATTACAAAAATGTGTTCACAGGCAGGCGGACATGGCCGGATCGAATATGGGACCGGCCCTGAACATTACGAGTATTGCCAAATAAACCATGGGTCTATCTTGTCTCCATCTGGGTGTTGGTAACATATGCAGTAACTAATAATAATCCCCTCAACAGAGCGGTTAAGGATATATAAGAGATACACTGCAAAAATATTGTTGTGAGACCAAAGATTTCTCTGATATAAAGTTTTTTCCTTATCCAAGAGTAGATAAACTTGTCAATGAAATCAACAGAGCGGTTAAGGCTATATAAGAGATACACTGCAAAAATATTGTTGTGAGACTAAAGATTTCTCTGATATAAAGTTTTTTCCTTATCCAAGAGTAGATAAACTTGTCAATGAAATCGGTTTGTTATAATTAAGTGATTCGACTTTAATATGGATATCTTTACATCAAAGAAACTTTTGTTTGACCAAGGCCAACTGGTTTTAATAATTCAGAAAAATTCTTCAAAATTAATGAAATCGCCTTTAAATTTGTTGATTTTTTGTATCTTGATTACAAAGCAAAATAAGTTCAAATATAAGATATGTGTTTCAAAACTTTATTTTAAAGTCGGTTTTTAATTGAAACATAGCATAATTTCTACTTGAATTCGAGTCTGGACTTAGAAAGAAGAGAGAAGAGTAAACTTGCATGCTAAGAGTACTCTTTATATCATGACTAATCGTAGAATGCAAGTGTGATGTTGTCTTTGTCTCTTCAAATTACTCTCAGTAAAATCTCACCACATGTAAACTTGTTTTCTCAGAGCAGGCATAATATTATGACTAATAGAAGAATGCAAGTGTAATATCATGACTAATAGAAGAATGCAAGTGTTTGTTCTATAAATAGACATTAGCTGATGTGGAGGTTTTAGCATCAACTTATTATAACTGGCGATGGGTGAATGAGTAGAACACAGGACTAGCAAGAATGAGACCCAGGTTCGAAACCGGCGGCGCACAGTGGGGTTTTTGATGTCAAAAGTAGGAATTAATTCGAAGTAGCTTTCCCTGTTTATAGTTTTAACTTTTTTCGGCCAAATTCACTAAACGACATAAAACCAATCAAATTTTAAATATTTTTTAGTCCACATTTTATTTGTTTTCCATTAGTTAATTTGCAACAAAAAAAAAAAAAAGAGAATGAATATCTGCTTTTTGATCGGATTCTTAACAATTATTATCATCATCATCACAATCATCATCAGTAAAATTACTATATGTATCATTATTATCAACACTGGCATTTTGATCACCATCAAGATTTGATTCAAATATCAACATTTGAATTGCTTCCATAGGCAAATTGTGGGGTTTCTGCTCTTGTAATTTCTCATTTCTGATATAACTGGATCCGAAGTATGTTAATTAAAAGTCTTTTAAATATCTCTTCATTTGACTTTTCCATAGAACATTTTCGCAAAAAATGCTCTCTAAAATTTTTAAAATCTTTGTTTCGAGCTTCTTGCGCTTCTTCCGACAACTGTCCAATTGGAAGTAAAGCGTGCTTAATTATTTCTGCTCCAAGTAATAAATATTTGTGCACAGTTGGGGACATATAGTACCAGGGGTTGAAAAATGTATTTCCATTTAATTTCAAAATGTGCAAAAAAGTGCAGACAACTTTTTCATCTATGCTTTCAAATGAGTTTATTGTTTTAGAAAAAATAAACTTTTTTACTTAATTTGGCTTTATTTACAACTATTTGTCGACATATTTCTCGAAATCCTCTAATTTAAAGACTTACAAGCGAAACTAAATTTCAAATAATAACACAAGTCACATATAAAAACAAAAAACACAAGAATAATCTTATTAACCTGAGGAACAAGGTTCCATTATTATTTTTTTAATTATCGCTTTAGAAAACACTCAAAAATAATTTTTAAGACACCAATAATTTACATTTATATCGCACGCAAGAAAAACGTAAAATAACTCCAACTTCAAACATATATAGTGACACAACGGTACTTGTCAAAGACACCATTTTTGCGCTAGTGATGTGGAATTTTGTGTACTTTTAGCGGCTATAAAAATTTTTTCGGTTCTCCTAAATTTCATTTTTCAATTAATTCCCATTTTTGGTATCAAAAACCCCAATGTGCGGCGGTGAAAATCAATTAAGTAAAAACAAAATAAAATATAATGGTAGGAATGTTTAATTAAAGTAAGATTCATAAGAAAAATTATATGAAATATAAAAAATATGGAAGTTCGTTTTTATTTTTTTTTTTTGTCTGAGCACATTCCAAAATGACACTTTTGTATGTCTTATTAAATGCCTGCATTTGTAGGAGGTTTTCCATGCCTGTCAAATGAGGCATTACAATAGCGCTCTTTGAGAAGCGTAAGAGGAGACCTGCTCCTCAATGACACGCCGTGTAAATCTGAAAGCGAGTACGTACACTGAAAAAAATATTGACGTGAGGTCAAAGATTTCATGTCTTTAAAATACGAATGCAAATTTTGCTTAGCACAGAAGACGCAATTCTCTAATATAAAGTTTTTTCCTTGTCCAAAAGTCGATAAACTTTTCAATGAAGTCATATTGTCCTTATAATTAAGTCATTTCACTTAAAAATGGGTATCATAACATGAAAGGAAAAATGAAACAAAGCTGAAAAAGCGAAAAATTAAAATTTTCTTCCTAGAAGCAAGTCCACATAAATTTTATATGCTTAAGTCTAAATATTATATAATTTGAATATTAGAATGAGTATTCGGAGTAAAGAGAATAGACATTCGGAACCAAGAGAAAAGACATTTGAAATAAAAACAGCATGTGTTTTCGCCTTGAGAGCAGCATTTTATGTATGTGTGGACATGTGTTTT